>NC_133472.1:30686533-30714781 GCF_025370935.1 Choristoneura fumiferana
GTATTGTTGGATAGGTCTTAACCATTAGGGGTTTGCTAAGACGATTTTTCGATTCAGTGATGTGTTTGCGAAATATTCAACTTTGAAGTCTAAACCGGTGGGTGGAAAAATTTGAAAAAAATCAGGATGGTATTAAGTATATCAAACTTTTAAGGAAAACTATAACGGCTAAGTTTGCTTGAAAATTATTAGTAGTTTATGAGTAAATAGCAGCCTAAGGTATAAAATATACCTAAACTTGGAAGATTCCGTATAAAATACGAAATTCTTAGAAAAATATAACTTAATTTTTTTCGTAATGACTACGGAACCCTATTTAGGGCGTGTCCGACACGCTCTTGACCGGTTTTTCTTCATAACGCAGTACTTAAGTACTACTATATAGGTGAAATCCAAAAACATGTGTCAAAATCGCTGGGACTTATAACAGTTTCTAGTAACTAGCGCAACTTAAATGTGCTTTAATTATTAACCATTTTGATTATTAAACGACACACTCATTGAAGTGAGCACGATAATTAGAAATATGCAATTTCAAAGAACTTATTTATTATAAACGTAGTAATGGGTTTAAAATCCTAAAACATTCAACTTCAGTTTGGCGTTTACCACGCAAATTTTATTAGAGCTTGGTATTCCCAGCCAGGTACAATATTCATTTTATTAGAGCTTGGTATTCCCAGCCAGGTACAATATTCATTTTATTAGAGCTAAGTAATCCCAGCCAGGTACAATATTCATTTAATTAGAGCTTGGTATTCCCAGCCAGGTACAATATTCATTTTATTAGAGCTTAGTATTCCCAGCCAGGTACAATATTCATTTTATTAGAGCTTGGTATTCCCAGCCAGGTACAATATTCATTTAATTAGAGCTTGGTATTCCCAGCCAGGTACAATATTCATTTTATTAGAGCTTGGTATTCCCAGCCAGGTACAATATTCATTTTATTGGAGCTTGGTATTCCCAGCCAGGTACAATATTCATTTTATTAGAGCTTGGTATTCCCAGCCAGGTACAATATTCATTTTATTAGAGCTTGGTATTCCCAGCCAGGTACAATATTCATTTTATTAGAGCTTGGTATTCCCAGCCAGGTACAATATTCATTTTATTAGAGCTTGGTATTCCCAGCCAGGTACAATATTCATTTTATTGGAGCTTGGTATTCCCAGCCAGGTATAATATTCATTTTATTAGAGCTTGGTATTCCCAGCCAGGAACAATATTCGTTTTATTAGACCTTGGTATTCCCAGCCAGGTACAATATTCATTTTATTGGAGCTTGGTATTCCCAACCAGGTACAATATTCATTTTATTAGAGCTTGGTATTCCCAGCCAGGTACAATATTCATTTTATTAGAGCTTGGTATTCCCAGCCAGGTACAATATTCATTTTATTAGAGCTTGGTATTCCCAGCCAGGTACAATATTCATTAGCTTTAAACAAAAGTTCCTGCTTATTATATTAAAAACCCGGTGTGACGTGCGATGACATGCTATTTCAGGCGTCGGGTAGACCGACATTAATCATTCTCAGTCAACGTTGTAATGTGGGTCCGCCGCGGCTCACATCGCGGTGTTCCTCTATTAATCTTTTTAAATAATTAAATTAAACAAAAAAGCCTCTATCCCATGCAAAAATGACACAGCAGCTTTATTACGCCTCAACATGGCCTACTAACCCCTACAAGCTATATTTAATACTAAAAAAACAGCAATAGATGACACCACCATTAACATTTGTAAATTATAAAATGTGAATAAGCCGAATTTTTTAGAAATATTGAGATTCAAATAAAGACTAGCATATTTTATAAACACAACTTCACATCAACCTTAATTTGAAGATAAGAAACACCATAAATAATAAATTGAGAATACGAAAGTATAGGCTACGTGGCTACATTTCAGCTGTGAGGCTTTCGTAGTGTTTTGCAATTGTGACGCTAGATCGCGAATAACCGGAATGTGCTTGCTGGCCTTGCCCCGCGCTTGCAAACATTCGTCGAACGAAACTATTTGAGAGAAACATGCCATTCTCTTCTAACAACGTAAATAGACAGATATCATGCGTATGCGTATCTCTACTCGTCTACGCTCAGTTGGTGAGCTTATTGGTTGTTGTCAGTGTACCGTATTCTTAGTGTCTCACTAGATGGCAATAAGTATCATGTTATTTGTGTTCTCACTGGTGCGATCTATTGGAAAATAGAAAGAAAGGAAAATAGCCAGTTGAATAGCCAGTATTAGGGTGATACCATTTGCTTGTACTAGGTGGTGTTCTCTGTTATATTATCTACTTTGTGGCCTCAATAACACTCGGTAAACACTGTACTACACTGTAGATGCCTCTATGACATCTTTTTTTTATTTAGGTACAGTTTTACATAATAGTTTTACAAGGTTGGCCACTATTGGAAATCTGCAACGTCGCATATCATTTCATCGAACTATTCACAATAATATTTCGACTTCGTGTAAAATGCTTGAAGCTTTTACCACTCCACACGTTTTGAGTTACAGTTAAAATATATCGCGTAAATAAATATGAGACCGGTGACAGGAAAAGAACAAAATGTAAAATAATGGTGACGCGTCGCTTTACGCGCGGGGTTTAACGATCATGGCGGCTATCGCAAATGAAGGGGTTTCTTGTGCCATGAATATGCAGATACAACAGTTGCGCTGGCGATTTCCTCTTACAGATTAATGATTCCATGCGTCATTACTTTACCTACTTGTTGATTTAACACACAACTAAACGGAACAAGTGGGACATTTTGCGTCTAGCAAATAAATCAAACTAGATATGCTTGCATGTGTGGCGCAACACAAAAATTGAAAATACAGCGAAATTAAGTAGCTAAATCGTGACCCACTATTGGAACCTTTTCACAGAAAAAATCATAGTGACATCTCATTACACGACAAGGTATTGCGCTGTTGTAACTTACTGTCAGAACGTAGTACGGTGGGCTAGGAGCCATACGGCACTATAGTTGGTACTAATAAAAGACTCACGAAGCGATTGAAATTGGGCAATTAAAGTGGCTGGATTTTGCTTGGATAGGAAGCAAATCAGATCTCATGAAAACCTAATAGGTAAACACTATACCTGAAGTTACACTTTAAAGTGACACGTTTTCAGCAGCAATGTGGTGCAGGCTGCAGTTGCCTCTATCGTTGTAGCATGCTACGACTTCTGCACCTATTGCACGACATCAGCGCCACCTAGCGTCCGTAAGGTTCTCTGAGGTTCTGACGTTTTGAAATTTCATTGCGACATTGTGACAAAAATCAAACCTATCACGTATTAATTTATAATACAAAATTCCTGTGATACAGTGATTTGGGTGGACAAAGGGCTGTGAATTCATTTTTGGTCATTAAAATTAAATGAGGTAAGTAAAATTTATTCAAAAAGTGTGTTTTATTTTGGTTATGTCAGAGTTTAATTACTTCATGTTTAGTCGTACTTTTATTGTAAAACGAAAAGATAAAGCTACTTTAATGACAGATTCATATGTGTATGACAGATGACAGAGCCTACTTTATTTCTACTTTTGACCACTATTAGCGCTGCGATAAATTTCATTACCCCCGCCTAACTAGTAATTCGCACCCAGCCAATACGAGAAAACAGTCTTAAGTGCAACCGCGCGACATTACAGTGTTGCCAGCTATTCAATCAATCGCAAACGTGACCCAATGTCAAAATTGTCAAACGGTCCCGATACTATCACCAACTTTTTGTCACAGAAACCCTCATTATTCACTGTATTTATTTTATAATTATTTTGCTGATGACAAATTATTATACTACCATAAATAAATAAACATATATGTTAGCGCACGTTGAGTGATCTGATTGTGTTCAAACAAAACACTTATAAAAACTTTGTGTTACCTGCTTACTAAATAAAAAATAGATTTAACACTTTAGTAGCTGACCCTTTTTCCGGTTACCCGGATAAACCTGGATAAGGTAGATAGGTACGCCGATAACCTGCTCCGTGCCTGAACCGCTAAGAAAGAAAAATAATCTGCTTTTTCTTCTCCGAGGGGACTGGGAATGGGAACGAAAAGACTTTATTTGAAACAGTAAAAAATTGAGTCTGCAAGCCCCTTCTCTATACATTTTATAATAATACGAGTATGTAGTATTCGGTTCATGGATTTTTAACAGATTATGTATAGACGCGTAGTATTCGTTTATCGCTATCCCGCAGAAACTATGCAATTTTCCGGAATAAAAACTATCCTATGTCCTTCCTCGGGACTCAAACTATCTGTATATCGAATTTCATCTAAATCGATTCAGCAGTTAAGACGTGATTGAGTAACAAACATCCAAACCTCCAAACATATTCACAAACTTTCACATTTATAATATTAAAGTAGGATTGATGTATATTATATGTAGTATACAATATGCCAGTTCTTTCCTCGATTCTCCAATTTACTGTTATTCTACATTTATACAACGTTCACTAATAGCAGACTTCGAAGACGGAGAAATAACATTACTTTTCATACTTCTCCGAATAGGCTTTATCAAAACAAAAAATACCTTTCTCATTACCATATCTATAATGAATACAAAAACCGTTTTTACAAGTGTACATGACATTGATTTGTATGAATAGCGGTTGAATTAGAGTTCCGTTCCCGACAAATTCAATAAGCGCGCGACTGTGTAAGCTTGATTAAAAATAGTGGATTTCTTGAAAACTTCTATATCACTGGATGCGCTTTTTAGCAACTGTAGCCTGAGGCATTGGCAACATGAAACCATTCCATCATTTTCCAATTTGGAATTTAATTTTGAATACCTACATAGAATAATTTATCTATAATAAACATGTCATGTCATGTGTCTATGTATATACCTGTTTTCTGTACTGTTTACTATGTGTTGGTGTGCAATAAAGAGTTATTGTATTTTAGGTATTGTATTGTATTGTAGATACTTAGGACTAAAAGAAGTATGAATAAAAAACACAAAAATAGGTAACACAATTAACATTTGACATTCGACAGTGGAGTAGGTAACCCACAAAATTCATTAACCGTCTGGTTTATGTTAGGTACTATCTATTTAATAAACTTGTATTTGGTTTGTAAGGCTGTATATTGTTAAGCTTATGGATTTTAATCTTTTATATTTTTAGTTTAAATTCTAGTCACAGGCTCGCGACGTCGAAGTTCCCAGGACGATCCCATAGAGCTTATGGGAACGGAAGCAATACCATGCCCTCGGTACCGCTCTGCTTTCAGAGCATGACATGAGTGCGTGTGAGCTAACTTTGGGTGCGGCAGACGTGAACTTTCCTTCGAAATCCAAAAGCTTAATAGTTACTTGACCTGAAATGTATATTTCAGAACTAAATAATTGTTATTATTAATTTAAAATTTATGACGGTGGAAGCATTCTACACTTCCACTGAACGTAGATATAGTTTAGATATAGTTAGTGTTTAGTATTGTAACTAAGGGACCCCATACATCCCTGTATTATTATTATTATTATTTTTTGCATTTTTATTCTTTAATTGTATAATATAGTTTTTAAGTATTTTATTTGTAATTATATTATTATGAAAAAATGACTTTCTGCCAAGTTTCTTGCGGCGCATTCTTCTTGGCAATGATGGTCTTTCCGAAAGCGCTGGTAGTTTAAAAAAATGACGTGTAAAAGTGCCCATTGCGGCCTATTTACTGAATAAATCATTTGAATTTGAATTTGAATTAAAAAAAAACATGTTAGATTTTAAAGACGTCTTGACCTTTGCTAGTTTTTAACGGATATATAATTTTTCTGTACACGTGCCGCATTTGTCGTAGAAACAGGAGATAAACAAAACAATGAACCGCTTAATGGTAACTATTAACCACTAGACGCAGTAATAAAAATATATTACCTCTCCCTTCCCATCGCGCCCCGTCGGGAGCCCAGCGCAGGAGTCTCGAACGCATATTACCTATAGGTACTTCGCACGCAATATATCCTATGTAATCCATACTAATATTATAAATGCGAAAGTGTGTATGTTTGTCCGTGTTTCACGTCAAAACGGACCGACGGATCGACGTGATGTTTGGCATAGAGATAGTTGGACCAGAGTGTGACATAGGCTACTTTTAATCTCGGAAAAATGCACAATTCCCGAGGGAACAGCGGGCGATAACCGAATTCCACGCGGACGAAGTCGCAGGAAAAGCTAGCGTACATATAAAAAATACTTGTTTATGAAGCTACTTTAAATAAATATAATTTTATACGAGAAATTAATCAAGACGGTACTAGTTTCTTAAAATGCATGAAATTTAACTACTTACATACCTGCAAACGGCACCAAAATATACCTTCTTATAACCACTCAGTTTTACTTAGTTGTCACCTCATCGACTTTTCGATACCATTTCTCTCCTCTATTCTTGTAAAAAATCAATTTATACCACTTGGGGTGGGACGAGGATCTCAATGGCCGGTTCACTGGGAAATCTGACAGGTGACGGGAGTCGGACCACAATGGGCGAGCTACGCTTATCGCCAACAGGGAAATAAACGAGAACACTTTTCTGCTTTACGACTATTAGATTTCATGTTTTACTTTCTCAAAATCTGTCCCTGTCTACCATCAGCGTTATCAAATACCATAATGATGACTCTACGCAAAAGTAGGAAGAGCGAAATATGCTGTGTTCAACTTGCGTTCCTTGGCATACCTTATTCCAAAGCAGTTTTTCATAATCCGTGCCACCGTGCACCATGTACCTTGTTATTTGAATGATATGTCGCAATATAGTTTGGATTCTACGTGATTTACCGCAATAAAGCATGAGACTGCTTCTTTTTTTAAATTTGGATCACAGAAAAAATCCGCGATAGCGTGAAGGGGAGCCGTTTCGTTAGTTCGTGCTGAGATTTGCGGGTAAATGCCACCAGTTTGTTGAGAACCGTCCCCTGCCGAGAATGCTCGCGATACCCAATAGTTTCGTGCTCGGAGCGAGTTCTGGGTGTTTTGACAGATATTATAGAAAGCTAGAAATAGAAGTTTTGGATATCATAACACGATATTGCAAGCATTCAAGTAAATTGGTTTTTGTGGTTTACAATTTGAACGGGCATGACACAAACAATTTGGTTCAAAGTTATCAAAATGTTTACTAAATCAACCTAGTACTATTTATTGAATACGTATAATCTACACAAAAATGCAATGTAGTATTACTTGTAGTGCTTGCACTGCTTGTGACAATGTTTTCGATAATCTACTTATATAAAGAACATCATTTCAAAATTTGAAGCAAATCAAAGTCAAAGTCAAAGTCAAAATATCTTTATTCAATTTAGGCTATAACAAGCACTTATGAATGTCAAAAAAAATCTACCACCGGTTCGGAAAAACCTCTGCTGAGAAGAATCCGGCAAGAAACTCAACGAGGTATATTTTTTTTTTAAAACAGATTTACAATATTATTAAATGATATGTATACATAATAATCGCTTGAATACTTCCCGGAAATCAGTAGATTAAAAAAATCTTTAAAAGTCATAAGTCAAGAACTGCCACAAGTAGGATATTCATACTCAGCATAAATAATATTCTTCACTATAAGAGGTACTCACAAAAAAAAATCCGAACCCATTCGATGTAAGGGCCGACTTACTAAGGAAACCCGATTATGGCCTTTATAACGCAGCTATTTGTATGTTTTTTCTAGTTTAGACGTAGATTTCGATACCATCCACTAATATTATAAAAATACGAAAGTTTTTAAGTCTGTTTGTTTATATTTTTGTTACCTCATCACGTTTAAACCGCTGAACCGATTTAGATAAAATTCGATATGTATACAGTCAGTCTGAGTCCCGGAGTAGCACATAGGACAGTTTATATCCCGGAAAATTGCATAGTTCCTGCGGGATAGCGATAAATGAATTCTACGCAGACGGAGTCGAGGGCAACAGGTTAATAAAGATTTAAATGATACGTAAAGCAACGAAAGTAACGAAAATTTTAAAATCTTAGAAAATAGCTTTCTATCACAATCACAAATATACATAACTGCTATTTAGTAGTTCATTGACAAATAAATAATAAGAGTCCAATTCATATTGGTGGTTCATGAGAATTAAATATTAATTCAATTGATTTCCATATTTTTATATACTAATCATATTTTTCTTTAGACAGGCTATTATTTTCAGTTTTGATTAGAAGTAAATTCGGCGCCGTTTTTATCCACCGAATTGATGATAGTGAATTATTTTGAGGTTTACTTCTAAACCACTCGAGGTTTTGGATTTTACCCTGAAATCAGAATAAAATACTGTTTTAATCATTATTGATACTGTGCGCATTCAACTCATTTTCACCCATAAATAATAATCCACTGAAATGATTTTAAAAATAACCAAAACATGTTTCGTGAAGATTTATTTTGCTGGTCCCCTCAATTCTCAGTTACTGATGTCCATTCTGCTGGAAACCCAAACCAAAGTAAAGCTGGGCTTGGATTAAGATTATTTTTTCGAATAATACAAACATAGCAGTGAAATTGTCGATTTACGAAAATAGACGGTATTTGTACGTTAAGATTTTAGTTGTTAAGCCTGGGGTGGAACAACATCGAAGAGATCGTAATATTTTTTTCACGCGAAACTATGTTTCCACATAAAACATTTAGTCGAATAAGTACATCATTTGAGCTGGCCAAGAGCTGCGCCCTCCATCGGCATTTTTTGTAAAAATAATAGTTTTTCTTTTACAAATATACAATTTGACTCGCAAATGTGATTTACGAACATCGTCTCATTAAAGCCTCTCATTCTTCGACTTCGGCTTCTAATAGACTCTTGTTCGTAATTCCTTATTTACCGCCTTTAATACACGTATTATAACTATGACAAATTTGTTATTATTTTTCTACTAATTTTCATGTTATTGATTCGCTGTAGATACCTATCAAAAATACATTCATAAAAATATTTCTTTGTAGAGCGTTAAACAGTGTTCCTAAAATAATTACATCATTTATATTTTATTTAACTTCTTAATATAATTAAAATATTAGGTAATAATACAATTAATAATTTTTCAAAGCTTTTGAACTTTTTCGTACTGAAATAAGTATTATCATATTTATCATTTACCTGCACACTGTACCATTGACAATGTCATGTCATGTAATAATTCAAAAACGACATATGCGCTCAATCGTATTCTAATCTCGATTTGATAATACGAACATCTGACAAAGAAATTGTAAAAATGTTTTTCACTTCTCATGCTCTTAAAATGTTACTTTAGTCTCTGCATATCGGGACTAAAGCTCATTTTTATTCTCTATGGATTTCAGTTTTTTTTTTATTAACGTTGGAAACCCCTAAACAGCCAACACGGTG
This sequence comes from Choristoneura fumiferana, assembly GCF_025370935.1. NCBI lineage: Eukaryota > Metazoa > Arthropoda > Insecta > Lepidoptera > Tortricidae > Choristoneura > Choristoneura fumiferana. The sequence goes on from NC_133472.1 coordinate 30,695,950, forward strand.
TTTGTGAATGGCGGATTTTTAGGGCGTGGAAATAACCTCAAAATGACAACTATGCAAAAATATAAAAAAATACACGATTTAATTTCGTGAAACAATTAATGATTACGATTACGAATATGAATCTATTCAATTATATTAAGGATTAATTCATTTTAAGCATGGTCCACTAGTTTTAAAATAGTTTTCAATTTTGAAACTGTTGGCTAAATATGTAAGCTTTTAAAGCGTCACTTCATAAACAATAAAAGAAAAGAAAAAACCGCGCAACAATTTTTTTGCTATTTGAATTTTGAAGCGATGGCCGGTCAATTAGTCAAACGTACGTTTTTAAAAAGTAATATTGTAATTTTGAGCAGAACGTTGTTTTTTTTCCTAACATTCAAAGTGAAAACTAGTGTTTAACGCGAGAATAAACAACCATAATGAAATCTCATGTCATTGTGGCTTGCTTTAGTGTCTTGTTGAACAATCTACTATTAAAAAGGTTCTACTGAACGCGTTCGCGTTTCTTCGTTTGTGCATAAGAAATACTCATACAATTTCTGACACAGTTCAAATTCAAATTCAAATCATTTATTCAGTAAATAGGCCGCAATGGGCACTTTTACACGTCATTTTTTAAACTACCAGCGCTTTCGGAAATACCATCATTGCCAAGAAGAATGCGCCGCAAGAAACTCGGCAGAAAGTATTTTTTTCATAATAATATAATTACAAATAAAATACTTAAAAACTACAGTATACAATTAAATAAAAAATTACAAAATAAATAAATAATAATAATACATGGATGTATGGGGTTCCTTAGTTACAAAACTAAACACTAACTATATCTACGTTCAGTGGAAGTGTAGAATGCTTCCACCGTCAAAAATTTAAAAAATAATAATAATAATAATAGTGCGGTGTAGTGTAGAGTCAGTAGAGTGTGGGCTCATGCCAGTCTAGACAGACAATGGCCCGATTCTTAGTGTTACGGATCATTGTAATCCAAGAGAGCACGCGCCACGTGATTTTTCATATTAAACGGGGGTGTTTTTATAAATATTTTGTTTATAAGTTTCAAATATTATATCAACTTGACTTTGGAATTTTGATAAATTAGCATACAAATCACCTCGGTTTTCTAAAACGCTTTTTTGCAGTAATCGCAACAAAAATTTCTCTATATGTTTTACTTCTATTCTGTAGGTATTCCTTGCCAACTGAAAATTGATTAAGAAATTCCAACACCACGGTTATTTAACTGAAAAGCACCGACTGATGGCATGGATTTGACATTGGTTACAGTTAAAAAACTTGGTGTAGCTTTTACTAAAAGTAAAGATTTTTTAAAAAAGATGATTTAGGATCACTTTTTAAAGAAGCAAAATAATAACAAAATATGATCCCGTCAGCATATAACATTTCCACAATCCCGCCGCTATAAATGTAATGGACGAACGCAGCTGTTTCGCGAATTATGTGCCCTATATTGCGCAATTTGGCCTACTAAGCTTCAAGCGGCGGTGTTCCTGAAGTGGATAGTTTTTATTTAATTCTTTAGTTTAGATTCTTTTTTTTAATTCTTTAGTTTGCAATTTTAGACCACAATTAATTACGATACTTACTTATTCAATTCGTTTCAATCAAAATGCAGTTTAACAATGATTTTTAGAGTTAAGACTTCATTCACCATATCTACACGAGTTTATCTATTCATATTGTCTCCGATGTATTCTCGCACGTGATCCTATAAGTAGAGTTGCTACAGATGGAGATTGTTGTAAAAAAACCATTTCGCCAATTTTTTTTCGAATTCTCCAAACATTGATATTATACATACATTATAATTATTCTATTCATTCGTAATCATATTTAACAATAGTTTTGCCCGTGACTTTGCCTGCGTAGATTTTTATATATAGGAATGAGGTTAATATCCTGTATTGCCCGTTTCCGTGAGATTTTCGAAAAATCCCTTCAAACTACGGCTAAATAATCAACTGAAAATTGTGATCACTAAGTGTCACATATAATGCTCAAATACATCGAGCGATCTCAAAGATTTCATACGATGTCTGTCGTACTGATGTATTAAGTACTTGTGAGATGCATTGTGTTTTCATGCGATGGCCAAGTGAATCTATTTATTTAAAACATAATAGTTATTTGTGCAACAAGAGAGCAAAGTTGTTTTTTGGTGCGAGTGTTGAATTTGAATCCCGAGCAAGCGAAGGATTCTATAATTGAATCACGAGCGTAGCGAGTGATTCTAGGTTAGAATCCTGAGAGCAGTGAGGGATTCAAACACACGAGATGCAAAAAAACTTTGATCTGTCTTCTCTATGCACCGGGGCCCTTGTCCACCTAGCTACGCCACTGCTTGTGACACATACAACTTTTCACCTTAGCAGCGAGAACATAGGTTAGAATAAAATCACATATACTTACCCATTTACAAAACAAAAAATACATAAATAATCCGACTATTAAGAAACAAATAATATAATAATCACATTTAAAACCTTTACTCAAAAATAATATGTACTGTCGCCATTGCATCTTTAAAAAGTCACTAAAAAGTTCAGACAATGATCAAAAACAGACAATGATCAAAAGTCTCCGGCAAGTATAGAGGTTTTGAATTTGGAACGAAAAAGTGTCCATTAAGTACGATACAAATCTCATACTCATAACATGCATTGTAATTTGAACTTAAAACTACTTACTTGTAAAATATGTCATATTTTTTAATACTGCAAAAATCCTCATCTTTAAATAATTAAAAAGGTTGAACAATAAAATTACATTGGTACTATTCATACAAATATCTTCCTCGCCCGGGAATCGAACCCGGGACCCCAAGCTTCGCAGTCAGGTTCTCATACCACTTGGCCATCCGGTCGTCCAAAATACAGGCGAAATATCGCTAGATAGCGTAGTATCGTGAGGTTTTTGACGTTACGGTCTTGCATACAATTGGCTCATTTACGATATAAAGTTATAAACTCATAGGTACATAACATTCAGGTGGAAACTAAACTTAATCAAGTGTAGTGGCTACGCATCCTATTAGGGGTTGAATTTTTATAGCCTATAACCTGGCCGGGGATTTTCTCGACAGATTAGTAAAGTTTGCATCAAAATCCGTTTAGCAAACTTTAAATAACTACAAACAGATAAACAGACAAAAATTCTATATGCTTTTGGAACGTGTTCTGTTATCGATTCTAAGTATCCCAAGCCACATTTTTTCGGATATCTTCCATGTAGGTACAGTCTTAGGTTTAGGTTTAGAGATGCTTTATTTACTCATAAGAACAATACAGTTCACTTAAAATGAGCTTATATAATATAATTCCTTAAAATTAGACATTTCAGCATGACCGTTTGAGATTTATTGAAGTTACACAGTGTTATAAATGTGTTGTTTCAATTTGGTTTTAAAAATACTGAGAGACTCACAATCTTTCACATTATTTGGTAATTCATTATAAATCCGAGCTCCCTCATACATTATGCTACTTTTACCGTAGCCCGTTCTATTTTTTCGCAGTTTTAACTTATTTGTATTTCTTAAGCAGTGTTTGAATTTTCGTTGTGTGAAAGAGATGTATGAATGTATTTTATTTGTTAGGATCTTTTTTACGAAAATGCATGTTGAGTATGTGTATAACTGTCTTATGTTGAACAGTTCCACTTTCTTGTATAGCAATTGTGTGTTCATTCTGTAGTCATATTTAAATAGGGTCTTTATTGATTTGTTTTGAGATCTTTGTAATTTTTGTAGGTTTGTTTTGACCCTCTTCAGCTTTATCATACGTATAGATGGACGACAGTGAAATAAATACTAAAATCTTGATATTTTGTCAAAATTCCAGGATAATTTTGCTGTTTAACAACATGAATCAATAGTTTTTGTTTATTACTTAATATATTTTGCTGTAAACTAGTCAAGTGCCATCCGTTTAGTTTTAATAAGTCTCTGTCGTCGCTTTTTCTAGTTAAATTAAATTCATTTTTTTTTTTTCATATTTATGATAAAATATTCTGCTTACATTGTTCTTCAGTTGAGATAAATTAACTAAAATATTCAATATTATTCTGTATTTATTATATTATAATTTCAACAAAGCAGTACTAACATCGTGCACGCACACCATCGTCCACCGTTCGGTCATTTTGTACCTGTTGTTTTTAATACTTCATGTTTTCCATTTCACAGGTATGTTCCGTATGCTGTACGAGTATACATGATATTCGGAGCGTTCAAAAATAGCACGTGCAAGTGGGCTAACAGGAAGGAGGTAGGTATCCTACTCGTATTTTAGGAATTTTAATTTATATAATATAATAACTTACGTTGCCATTTGTTAATCTAATTATTTTTTGATTGAAATAGTGTTTGTACAGACAAAGCTTTCCAAATTCTCCAGACTCATTCTACGGATCTCTACTTTATATTTAAATACCCGAGTCATGTAATATAATACCTTGTAATACCTACCTACTTATAAAAATGTATTAAAACCTGTTTTTAAAGTCGTGGTTGAAGTAAACTATTACATCGGTTCACATTAAATGTACGGTGAAAAAGGCAAACGGCGCGAGAAGAATTGCTTTTTACGGATCGGCTAGCATTCCGCAGGCCGGGGGGGGGGGGAGAAGGAGAGGGGGGCTTCGCAGAAATGAATTGTTTTCGGTTTGCCGTGAGGTTACATTACATTATTGCGTACCTTTGTGGCTTTTTAAGTGTGTTTATAGGATTTGGCCCCGCAGCATGATTGAGAGGAGGTGGGTTCTGTGGACCAGAAAATATTCCCTCTTTCTGACAGAACATGGGTTTTTCAACGTTATTGAATTTACTTTTGAATCGGAAATTTATTTAAATATTTCTTTTCGTTACTTGAAATAAACGGACAATCTAATTGCTGCAAGTCTATAAATACTTACTTAGTAGTTAAACATTTTCTTCCTTCTAGGGTTGTATAAATTCTGTGTCTATTGTTCGAGCCCGCTACTCGTAATTAAAGCAGACATCTGTTATACTGCCTTGTCGATAAAGTCTAATAAATATACGCATTTATTAAGTAATTCAAAACATTTGTATTTTAACGTAACAATTCAAATTCCTGCCCACCTGCGCGAGATTCTAGCGGACATAGTAATTTAATTTCGCTCGTTACACGAAGGAATTATTCGGAAAAAAGTGGAGGGAAACTCATAAAGCTATTACTTGGAAACGCCTGACGTAGCGTTCACAGATACGAGGCGAAGCACAAAATTAATTTTGAAACCGGCTTTAAATCGAAATTGTTAGCTCTTAGAGCGGGTAGTGACGATTTAATTAAAATTAACGATACAGTGCGATAAAATATCAATTTAAATAAATAATAAAGTCCAGTTTACAACAAGGGGCGTAAAGTAAGCCTCAAGTTCCTTTAAATAACATTTCGGTTTTCATTGGAACTCATGTTTCAACATTCTCGTGAGGGCGGCATTTTTCTTGTTTTGACAACCTCTACTATTCTTTCTGTTAGGCGAGTTAATTACATGCTTTTCCGCTATAGAAGTTTTATTAAATAACTTAAACCATAAACATAAACCTGCTGACTATACATAATTTATCTGCTTCCTTAAACAAAGTGGACAAAAAGAAAAAAAAAACATTATGATTTAAGTACTCCCCACTCAATTTGTTGACACTTAACGCAAAATATAATCCAGCTTTGGGTCAACAGCAGCGATTGAAAGTACGTACAAGTGCTCTAAGATCCTGTCAAGGACCCTTTTATTTCTGCTCTAGTGCTGCTAACGAGCAACAGATAATTTGATGAAACATTTAGTAGTAACATGTAATATATTTTAACATTACTATCGATATTCATATTAATATAATAACCTATAATTTTACAGTTAAGTGTAGCTTGTTGTGAAATTGAGTAAAAAAGTTAAAAGTGTTTGTTTAATGGTTCAAACCATATATATAAATATTTAACGATAATTTCGATATTTATGCAATCTATTACTACTGCAATCTATTATTATTATAACTGTATTATTTAATAGTGACATATTTGCTGGTCAATGTTTAATTTAAGTCTTATTTCTTAAGTTTTCTATATTGTGCCGTTTATTGCCCAAGTAAACATTAAACATTATTTTGTAATTAGCTGCAACTATGAGAAGAAATATGATAACTTATGATAAATTTTTAGCAAATTCTCAGATAAAGTGAATATATTGAGTTTTGTGTTCCGAAAATCGCAAAAATCGACACCGCGCTCTCTTAAACTCTTGATTACTTGTAAACTGTGAATAACGTTTCAGCAAAAAAATATTACAACAATGCTGGATGCAATTTTTTTTTACTATCCACAAAAAACCGGCCAAGAGCATGTCGGACACGCCCAAAATAGGGTTCCGTAGCCATTACAAAAAAATTAAGTAATATTTTTCTAAGGATTTCGTATTTTATACGGAATCTTCCATGTTTAGGTATATTTTATATCTTGGGCTGCTATTTATTCATAAACTACTAATAATTCTCAAGCAAACTTAGCTATTATAGTTTTCCTTGAAAGTTTGATATATTTACTGCCATCCTGATTTTTTTCAAATTTTTCCACCCACCGGTTTAGATTTTAGAGAGGGGAGGGGCGCTTAATTTTAATGAACATTTGCACTTTAAAGTTGAATTTTCACAAACAAATCACTGAATCGAAAAATCGTTTTAGGAAAGCTATTACTGTCACTGGATTGAAAAGTAGGTAGCTAATATTCTTTAATAACAAACAAAGTTCAGAAGGCACCAAACGAAATCGACGTGAATGCTGATCAAATAATCGTTTTATGTATGAAAAAACTTAGCCCAATTGACAACTTGTGTTCATGACTACCCACTGCACGTGATAGGCTTGTAGGTGCTTGATGCTCTGACGAGAAAGAATAAATGAATGAGCGATCATGACGACCCTCGACTCCTCTACGTCTGTGATGGCTTCAAGATGGATTTACGGCGGCAATATAAAATACGCTTTGGCATAGAATTTACTGATGTATATATCCGTGCATAGCAACTGCTCGACTGTTGAGCTTTTACTTCTGAGGTCATCACTGATTTAGTTAGCTCTAGTTAGCAAAAGTCACCACGCTGGGTCTATACGTAGACGTTCAGAAGCTAACCAGGCGGGAGTAGGCGCGTGGCGAGTAAGTACCGAGTTAGCATGCTGATCACTCATGTGGCACAGAACAATGGTTTGGAATCCAACGATACTATAATGAGGTCTATTCCATAGTTTACATATATTCCGTGCAAAATTACAGCTTTCTTTGGTCTCTACCAAAAAGACTGGCCATCTTATCACAAAAGAACATAACCGATGCGATGTTCCCATAAATACTATTTTCTTATTTTAACATTTTAGCTATTTTTGTGGCAAATATTTTAATATCATTCCAACTACGGAACCTTTCATTATCCAAGGTTCATGGTCCGATACGTGCTTGGCTGATTTAATATGACACTCAATCTTAAAGTTTCATTGACAGTACATTAAGATGTAAATTGGTTCAACTATACCTACATAGCTACAAATAATAATGTTAGCATCAAATAATTTATTACCCGACTGTCCGAAGGAGGGTTATGTTTTTCGAGCGTATGTATGTATGTATGTAAGTATGTATGTATGTATATATGTAAGAATATATGTATGTATGTATGTATGTGGGTTGTATGTCCATTTCTTTGGTCCTCGCTGCAACCTAAACGGCTGGACGGATTGTAACATAATGAGATATCATTGGATTCGTCATAACTGTCGGAGTGACATAGGGTAAGTTTAATATTTCAATATGGCGTCTGCGAAAAAAAATATGGCGAAGTAATAAAGAAAAATCACTTCTCACGCTCGTAAAGTTCGTGTTTCTACTGTATCTAGGCGGCATAAAATGACTTTTTATGCTCTAGTGCATAAAATAAAATCTTCGTCTAATACCAACTATATTTTTTAAATATCTTTTAATTTATATAAAACAAAAATCAATCAAATCAGTCATAATAAATCAGTAAAATTAAAACAATGTAATTATTATAATAATGCATAAAAATAAAAGGTACATAGAAAGTGAATCATTGTTTCCACTGTTGCTATTTCATTTCCTCGCCATGGAAGTGAAAAGCAGAGTGTAAAACTCGAGCATTAAACCCATTTTTCCCTCGACGTGTCTACCCACCCTCGCGTCTATTTTCACAGAAATATCAAAAAATCATAAAATAAAAAAACATTAAATTTAAAAAATCAAAAAACCCGACTTCCCTAAAAACTAAAAGGAAAAACAATAAGTCTAGTGGTCTAGAACTCTGTCAAGAAGCTCATTTAAGGTTCAACAGTCGGGACCCATTACCAAGATAATTATCAAATAATTTATTGAATCAGGCGTTACTTTGCGGTGGTCCATATCAATGAACTAAAGAGTTTCTTTGCTCACCCGCGACCTTTTGACAGCCAAGTTTATGTAAAATATGCGTTTTCATGCAGTGTCTCCACCTCCAAACACTCCTTCGTTCCTCTTCCTTCAAGTAACTCTAGTTTATTTCATTTTAAATGCTGCAAACTTTTATTAAAATAAAGTCGTTACTAATTCAAACTTGGACAAAGGTCTCTTCAGGGAACTAAGAATTTCCATACAACTATGAAAGTGACGGAGAAAGCGGGACCAACGTTTAATTTCTATCCTTTACTATCATACTCTACGATATTAATCCAGTACATAATTTGTTTCATTTCATAAAGCATTAATGAGAGTGCACCTTGTTAGGTAGGTAAATGCATCGCCGCTGTGCGGGCTCTGTACGCCTGCGGGCAATAGATGGGCGCTCCTTGTGGCAGTTGCGGCGCATGTAGCTAGGTACCCTAGAAGATACAATCAGTACCTTCCGTTCCACCAGAGAATGTTATACTGCGTTATAACTTCGACGTAAAACTTAATATGTATACATTACCAGCTATTCTTCACAAGATTTAATCTCACTTTTGGATTCATAGGCTGCCACGTCCCTCTGTCACTTCATGTTGCGAGAATAAATAATATTCCACATTCAATTAGTAGGTAGTATCAAATTAGGTGTTTTAGCTTCCAACTCATTTGTCTCAACTCATTCGAACCCCGCTGCAAGAGTAATGAAAAAACGTGAAACCTTCTTACGCCCCCTTCCTTTAAATTGAATGTAATGAACGCTTTAAGGCCTCCCTTTGAAAATATCAGCTTTTTCACGCGTGAGGGAGACCTGGCGCCCGCGAACAAACGAATCGTTGAGGAATCTCATTTAAATCTGAATACTATTTAATATGTTACTCGATAGCGTAGTTTGCCGAATTATTGGAAGTTAGATAGTTAAAATTCAATTTGTTGACTCAATATTATTCCATCATTGCACATACTTTTCTGTTTACAAAATACAAATGCAGTGTTTCACAACCGTTGAAATAATTAATGAATGTTCATATTTATCAAAGGACCATCACCACAGTATCACTTAGTTTCACGTTCCTCAAAAATTCAAATGAATGTAGACACACAATTCAAATGAGTGTCGGCCTCGGACTCGCCCAAGATAGGGTTTCGTAGCCATTACGAAAAAATCAAGTAATATTTTTCTAACGATTTTGTATTGAAAGTCAAAGTCAAAGTCAAAATATTGTAATTCAATTTAGGCTATAATAAGCACTTATGAATGTCAAAAAAAAACTACCACCGGTTCGGAAAAACCTCTGTTGAGAAGAATCCGGCAAGAAAAGAAACTCAACGAGGTATATTTTTTTAAACCGATTTACAAAATTATTAAATGATATCTAATATACATCACAAGTATTACACAGTAGGTTCGCTATTGTGTACGGAATCTTCCAAGTTTAGGTTTAAAGGCGACGCTCGATTTTACATTAAATTTGCACTTTAAAGTTGAATATTTCGCAAACAGATCACTGAATCGAAAAATCGTCATGGAAAGCTACAATGGTTTTAAAAGACCTATCCAAAAATATCCCACACTATAGGGTTCATCATCGTCATCATCATCATCATCAGCCGGAAGACGTCCACTGCTGAACAAAGGCCTCCCACTCTTAGACCGCCACGATGAACGACAACTCGCCACTTGCATCACCCCGGTTTATTCTACGACTTTTTCGGCGTGACTGATATGTTTATTCATGACAAATTACAGCTTTCTGGTACGGTACTAACGGTCTCTGAGTTTAGCCGCGGACGGACAGACAGACAACCAGACGGACAGACATGGCGAAACTATAAGGGTTCCTAATTGACTGCGCAACCCTAAAAAGATATATGGAGGCTTAAATGCATGCCTAATTGTATATCATTTTCATTGTTCTGATAGTAAAAAACTTACCGAATTTCTTTAAACTAGTAGATATTCTAAATCGTTAACATTGCAGTAGGGCAGAAGTAGTGTTTGTGGCCACTGTACCGTTTATGCCCATTTATTGTTTATTAAATATACGTTTGAAATAAATTTATAGTAGGTAATAAAACATTTCAAACTTTATTCGTTTCAGTATAAACTTTTGAAAACTCACTAAACTAAACATATTGTTTGAATACTATAACTTTTTATATATTACTTCAAATGTCAACTGGCCAAAAACGGTAACTACTTCTACCCTAAAACAAAAAATACGTTCTTAGAAACAGTAAGCGCTCAGTATAGGACAGCTTACGGTTGTCAAGAATTTGTCAGTACCTATTAGACGCCATTTAAATAAAGCAAAATTAAAATTCGGTATTACATCACACAGTACGCGAAACAAGGAGTTGTTCCTAATTCATTGCCGCGTCTCTGCGGCATTGTTCTCCGTCGTCGCACCCCTGCGTTGGCTTAGTTACGGTGATCTATTGATCACAACACCTTCTATAATAATATCTTTTACGACAACCTCGAACCAACCGGTTTTGATCACCTACTTACCATAGGAATAAAACTCCTTCTATTAAGACATAAACTAGCCTCTAAGTGCTATAAGCCTAACATACGAACCCTCAGCAAAAATTTGCAGCGATCGGTTCAGGCAGATACCTACCCATTAAAGCGAGAGACAAAAGATAAAAACACAATAGCTTTGTAGATAAGCCGTAACTTTGTGAACGGCAAAAAGCTAGATAAAACACGCAATGTAGGGAGTTTTAAAATACGGCGGGCTCCATCTGTGTTCTAACTATCTGATTCCTTTTTAGGTGTCTTGTTATTTTCCAGTAAAGTCGCATTATACAAAGTAGTTTGCTCAGAATCGAAAGTAGAATCGATTACACTAGGTTTTATATTAGCTTGTGTTTGTGTTCTAATAAAATCCCATTTTTTATTGTGCCCAGTCTAAAAGTTACGACTGCAACATGCGCCAAATAAATATTTTAGCGGTTTTTTTTTATTCTACTGGGTGGAAAATGAGCAAGTGGGTCTCCTGATAGTAAGAGATCACCACCGCCCATAAACATCTGCAACACCAGGGGTATTGCAGATGCGTTGCCAACCTAGAGGCCTATGATAAAATACCTCAAGTGCCAGTAATTTCACCGGCTGTCTTACTCTCCACGCCGAAACACAACAGTGCAAGCACTGCTGCTTCACGGTAGGATTAGCGAGCAAGATGGTGGTAGCAATCCGGGCGGACCTTGCACAAGGTCCTACCACCTGCATATTATTTTGATAATTTAATACTGGCTGGCCGTTTTGCTGTCAATGTGTGATTTTCTTCTAAAAACGTCAAAGGGCAACTGACGAATACAAATTAAGAATGTTTAAGAGTTAGAAATAAACAAAGTAAATAAAGCAGAATTACTGACTTTGCAAAACATATGAATACCTTTTAAAATAATGAAATACCTTCAAAAATAAATGCATTCAACTAAGTTAAAATGAAAAAAATATTTTTGGGGTGTCTGAGGATTTCAGTTATATAATTAACACCTTTTATGTCAAAGGGTAAAGTCTGTCAACATAATGAAAAAGGCGTCTAAGTTTATCGTTCGTTTAACCTTCATCAACGTTTAACAATAACAGTCAGGGTTTACCTACAAGTACGCACATATTATGTACCAGCTGTGCCCGCGACTTCGTTCAAGCGGACCTAGATTTATCTCAGTCAGTTATATTGTTTACAAAAGGTACCTGCCATCAAAATGGTCACTTCTTATTCATAATTTCCGAATAAAATACCTGTGATTGTGGACTTATCCCGATTAGTTTATCTAAACGTACCGTACCGGGTGGCCTTTCTGCGACTTTTATCCCATTTTGTTTTTCTACCACATGACGGGTCAATAAAGCCACCAGGCATTACAACTGCTATATTGTTACCTATCGTCACTAATGGACAGGAGACTCCACTCTTGGCACCAGCCTACCTAGATGGTAGGGCAAGAATTCGGCGATCTGTAGGAAATGCGTAAAGTGGCTATCGTGTGTTGGGTTGTCGGCGTGGCCGATGAAGCCGTCCAGCCCAAAATATACTTTGTTTACCCGTATTCGCCGACAATTTCTTTTGAGAGGGCCAAGGGAACCAGGCGTGCGGCGCCCTTAACATCCTCCAACCCAAGCTGAACTCTATTGGATATGCTTAACCATAGTAATGTGAGGTCAACTCACGTTGGTTATGTATATCATCATCATCATCAGCCAGAAGACGTCCACTGCTGAACAAAGGTTTCCCCTTTAGAACGACACCGGTTACCCGCACTCTCGCGATGTCATCAGTCCCCCTGGTGGGAGGCCTCCCAACGCATCGTCTTCCGGTTCGTCGTCGCCACTCGAGGACGTTGCTTCCCTAACGGTTATCTGTTCTTCTAGCGATGTGCCCCGCTCCCTGCCACTTCTACTTGCTTATTTTTCTAGCTTTGTCGGTGTTTCCAGATACGGATATTTCCCTACTGTATATATTTTAACTTTTGTATTCGTAAAATGTTATATAGTTAACCAAAGTTTCAGCTACTACATAAACTCACAGTATCATCGTCATCATCAGCCAGTCATAAGCTGGACCCCCACTGTTGAAGAACCGGTTGCCTAAAACTCTCACAATGTCGTCCATCCACCTAATGAGAAACCTGCCAATGTTAAAGTAAAAGCAATTCTGCCAAAACTGTTCTTTGAAATTCATTACATTGATGTACTTAACCTTGTTTTTTACTTGTGAAATGATTCGTTAATCCAAGAAAACTACAAAACATCAATGAAAACCACATCCACGTCGGTTAAGCCGCTCCTGGTATTACCGAGTAAACTCACAAACAAACAAACAGACAATAATTCTAAAAAATATTATTTTGGATTCTATTGCGCTTATAAATATTTACAACTGTAACAGTTTTTCGCAAATATTTTCAATGTACAGTACTGACAGATATCGGCCAGTTAGTTTCTTATTTGTACTCGTATATACCCTGAAATCAATCAAATTCTATAATATCAAATTCTGATACCAGGATGGGCAGCGCGTCGCCGTGTACATAACTCACATGAACATGTCCACATTAAAATGGACCCTATTTATTATGGTCGACCATAAATATGTTGTCAGCTCATCTTACGTTGGAAATATTTTTCTACGAACTATCTTTTAATCGATTTTTTTCCAGTTTTATTTCTGTATTTTACAGTCTATAATTATTAATCAAAATTATTATAGATAACCGAAGCTTTTGTAAAATCACCGATTCTTCCAAGTGCTCGATTTTTTTTAACAATAAATATTAATCAAAAGTGAGGACAACCCATCAGTGAGAAAACCGCATCCTTCTACGTTGAGGCGTTTCTGAGATTAGCGTGAGCAAATGCACAGGCAAAAACACAATTATTCTAAAAATAGTTGTTTTGGGTTCTATTGCGCTAACAAAGTCCCCTAGTAATAGTTTTACTCAAATATTTCCAATGTACAGACACCGACTTTCTACAGATTTATTATATGAATATAGATAGAAGATAATAACGATTATGATACATAGTTTCGCTTCTATAGTCTTTATTCTGTCAACAGATGAAAACGCAGACGAGCTTTGTGAAAACGAGGCGACAGGAAATCGGTTCGGGGGACGGAAAAACCCCTTATTGTCTTCACCCTGGCAGTTTATTAAACTGTTGAGCTAAGACGCTTAATTATCCGCAGTAAAGTAGTACCTTGTGGCTCAATATTGTCAAAAATCTATATACGGAAAGGACAAAGAAAAGAAATGCTCTTTGACAGCTGCCATCTTGTTAATAGCGAGTACTGCCTTTTCGCAACGTAACCTTTGGCAACCTGTTTCATTTCGCAAACTCTAGCCCCCTTATTAATAAAACTTAACAAGCCTATGTTAACTAACAAATGCTTTGTCCCTTTCTAACAAATACAAATTTCGAAGTGACAGATAAGGACAAACGAATTTTAGCGGCATTTTAACTAAAATAGGTTTGATTGTCGTTTATGAATAAGGGGTAAAACTGTAAATATTTTAGGATTTATTTCAGGGCCATCGTGTAGAACCTTTAGGTTAGGTTAGGTTAGTTTTATAAAAATCCTGAAATATTTACAGTTTCAGAAATATTAAACAGTTGGGAAATGAAAAGTTGCGAAATGAAACAGGTTGCCAAACGTTATTCGCCGAAACATTAGTAAACCTGTAAATAGAAATAATCCATTCAGGATAACATTAGACTCTAGAAGGTCGCAGAAAAAGGGGTTCTAAACCTTTTTTGTGAAGTTCTAATAATAATGATGATGATGATGATGATGATGATGATGAATAAAAGAAGTGGTCATAATTTTCTTTACTTTGTAAGTAGGTTAATAGTGAGATAATTAAAGGTAATTACAAAATAACACAATATTAGTACGTAATTTTCTACATAATATTAATTCGGTTTATATATTTATACATAATTTAATAACTGTGTTTCGTGGACTCATCCGCTCTCATTTCCTGTTTAAAAATATTGTACTCATAGTTTCTGCTATGAAGTTCAAGCTTTTTTCCATTCCAATTTCATCAAATTTAGTGCAGTGCTTTAGTTGTGAAAAAAATAACTATTCGTATAATTATGATAAAAGGTTGGCACATTTTCATCCAAACTGGCGATTAAAACTATGAATAATGTAGAGAATATTTCTTGGCTTGAGTTAACAATATTATAAACTTTCCGTTTCTTGCAGAATGTTCTTTACCTCTGCCTCTTTAGGTATTTTATAGAAAGACGTTTCTGTTTTTTAACAAAACAGAAAAAGATTTTTTATTGTGTTTAAATTACGATATGAAATATCAAAGAAAAAATCTCAGTAATATTAATAATAATTGCGAAAGTTTGTAAGTCTGTATGTTTGTTTATTACCTACCTCTTCGACGTCTTAACTGCTGAACCGATTTAGGTGAAATTCGGTATACAGATAGTACAAGTCCCGGGAAGGGCATAGATAGTTTCAATTCCGGAAAATTGCATAATTCCGCTAGATAGCAAAAAACGAATTCTAAGTGAACGGAGTCGCGGGCAACAGATTACTTAATAAATAATTGAAACTAATATTGACGTCTTCGATATTTTAATTAGAATTAAGTTCAGATACTATAATACTGCAATTGAATAAATGACTTCCTAAAGCGTGCATTATAAAGAGACTATTTTCGTTCTGTCCATTCCTATACTGAACAGACTATAAGTAAGTGCACAGCGCGAGCAAATAGTTTTCATGTTTCAGTGCGAAACCGCGGAGGTAAGTAGGTACTTACAAGTTTAAAAGTGAAAGATTGACTGCAGCAATGTAAAACCCACAATTGGGTACATTAAGTTTTCTAGGATGGCCCATATTATATTTTTTATTCATAGTAGGTAGACTTATAATGTAGCTCACTTCTGTGGATAGATTTTTTTCACTTTCCGTTTTTTTGTAAAAATAAATTGAAACTTCATTTGGGCAGACCACACGTTTTGTGAGATTATTAGGTTTGATCAAAAAAACGGGCCAAGAGCGTGTCGGACACGCCCGAAATAGGGTTCCGTAGCCATTACGAAAAAAATAAGTAATATTTTTCTAAGGATTTCGTATTTTATACGGAATCTTCCAAGTATAGGTATATTTTATACTCAGGCTGCTATTTACTCTTAAACTACTAATAATTCTCAAGCAAACTAAGCCGTTTTAGTTTTCCTTGAAAATTTGATATACTTACTACCATCCTGAATTTTTTCGAATTCATTCAAATGTTGTGTGTAGGTGTGTGTGTGTACGATGTGTCGTTTTACGGCGACATTTGACAACCGACAGCTGTCAATACGACCTCTTTTTTTTAAATCAAACATACTAGGCTTAAACCTATTAATCTCACGAAACGTGTGGTTTGCGGAATTAATAGCATATTTTGTATGTATATGGACAAGCTGCATAAAAACGGTTGTGACAGATGGTGCCTGGGTCGTGACATTATTGAATTTTTCCGTGATCCGTAATTTTCTTCCGTGGTTTTGTTCTTTCGTGACATCTATTAAATCAGATTAACGGAAAATCAGTATACCTTAAAAGGTAATTTTAAAAGTATTGCATATATAACAATATAACTAAGCATAATAAACCAACAGAGTAATTCAAATGAAATTTAATGTCACAACCACGCATTATATATGTCACGACCATGTACTCAAAAGTCCACGGCGGTGACATTTTATTCATACCATGGTCGTGACAATTTGAAACGTGTTCGGTATAACTTAAAAAGACAACCATAGTTTTACAAAATAATCTTAAGTAATTATCTTAAACTACACCACATTACCTACATAATTATGTTTTAAATAATAACGTGACATTGGTCCTTAGGTTCAAAACTCGTACACGGCGTTGACGCGTTAAGGTTGTCCTTTTTTTTCAAATAAATGAAAAAAAAATACGAGATACGTAATGATACGTTTTCAGCCATTTGCAAATCTGACAAGAAGACAGCTTTCTAAAAAATATTAAAATGGCTTGCCCACATCATGTTACTTTTGTACCGAGTACCGCAATTTTGTAGTATCGCTCAACTACACAAAAACTACTCACAAACTTTATGTTGCTCAAAATCACAAATAGTCATTATAATTTATATATTTATAAAATTTATTTTATAACACAAAGGTTAGTATTGGATAATTGCTGTAATATTTTGCAAAATAACATAACATTTCTTGAGAAAAAACAATTTTATTTTCAAATTCCACCAATCTCACATTACACGGTCCGTGACATTTTGAACTTGAAAGTTTTTTTAAAAATATTTTTGTTTTTGTACTTATGTCAAAAATTTTATTCATAAATAATACTAGGTGTAATTTGCTAAGTGAATTAATATACAGTTTACTGATTTTCGTAAAAAATATACTCAATTCTTACAACTCACACAAAAAAAACGTAAGAATTAGAAATGCCCAGCTTGTCAGTTCCGACCAATCAGAGCTGATATAATAACCAAAACGTATCAGAATTTAAGTTATTTTAATTCTTGTAAGATCAAAGTTGACTTCGTTTCACGAAGTAGGTACTTATAATACCGTCTAAATTACATTTGAGGCTTCCGGCTACCAGAGTCTTTAACTACTTAAATTCAATCAAAGTGAAACTCCTGTCACACGAAATTACGAACACCTTAAGTCGCCTGTTGAACAATAGGTTTGGCCTCAAAGTGTTCAACTCAATCCCTGAGCATCTTATGTAATGACTAACTTAGACAGACGCGGTTGGTGAATACAGAACCGCTTACTTAACTTTAATTAATTTCGCCCTGGGTGTATATCTACTTTAATTTGTACTTTAAAAACATTTTAATTAATCGTAACTGTCATCGCTTACTAAACGCAGTATTGTGTTTTAAAACTCCGTACAAGAGGCAATGTATTCCTTTTAATGTGTATTCTTGTCAAGTTATTTTCATGTTTAAAATTATTGATACAAATTATTACGTGGTTAAGAACATCCATAGAATCTACGGTTATATATTATATGCTGTACTTATGCTTACCATAAGTAAAGGAAGGCAGTCAGATAGTCAACCCAAAGCGCAATATAAACGAAAACAAAGTATATTGCCATAATGTAGGATCGTGAGATGTGCGTTTGTGCTAGGATAAAGGTGTCAACGGCTGGCGTGCCGGCGCTCAGGGAATAACTTGCTTTATTAGACTGCACCGATCGCAAACTTTATTGTTTCAACTATCCAATGGTTTACAACAACCGGCAACTTCAATATTGCCTGACGAAGATTCTATTTGAATATGTTCCGAACACGTACCGAATGAAAATACTATTCCTTCCATTTATTTATATCTTGATTTGATAGCGTATTGTTGTTACTAAGCTTTGGAACGTTTTGTTAAGGGTATCTCAATCAGACTATAAAAAGATCATGATTTGAATATTGAGATAGAAATGTTAGCAATAAAATTACTTATCCTACTAATAACTATTAGTTATATATCTCGTACCTAAATGAAAAGGTGAAAAGGTTTGTGAAGATGTTTGTAGGTACTCAACCACACAAAAAAATCTGAACCGATTGAAATGAAAGTGGTATGAAGTTAGTATAAGTCCCCGGAAGGAAAGGACATAGAATAGTTATCATCCCGTAAAATTACATAGTTGCCCCAGGATAGCGATAAATAAATTCTTGGTAGACGAGCGGGTTTTTTGTATCTAAGTCTGTTTGTTTGTTGCTTAATAATCAATATAAAAATACTTTTTTTAAATTATCGGATTTTGATGAAATTCTCCACATAAATAGACTAAATATGGCCTGGACATAGAATAGGTAATTTTTTATCCCGGTTAAATGT
>NC_133472.1:30720703-30726106 GCF_025370935.1 Choristoneura fumiferana
CCAACCCTATAGTGTGGGTATCGTGGATAGGTCTTTTAAAACCATTAGAGGGTTCTTAAAACGATTTTACGATTCAGTTATTTGTTTGCAAAATATTCAACTTTAAAGAGCAAATTTTCATTAAAATCGAGCGTCCCCCCTTCCCTCTAAAATCTAAACCGGTGGGTGGAAAATTTGAAAAAATTTAGGATGGTAGTAAGTATATCAAACTTACAAGGAAAACTATAACGGTTAAGTTTTCTTGAGAATTATTAGTAGTTTAAGAGTAAATAGCAGCCTAAGGTATAAAATATACCAAAACTATGGAAACCTAAAATACGAAATCCTTAGAAAAATATTACCAAATTTTTTCGTAATGGCTACGGAACCCTATTTCGGGCGTGTCCTACACGCTCTTGGCCGGTTTTTTCTGAAAATGTTAGGTAGATATTTCATTGATGTGACAAAGAATCTATTGATGAAAACATTGACAGTTTATTTGTACTTTGGTAAACAGTAATTATTTACAAGCTTAATTGTACTTATTCTACGCGTCGTGTATATCTAGGACTCCAGTTCCACTGTTTCGAACTTTGACCTCCAAGCTAACCAACCAGAGATGGCAGTCAGAATTATCTGAAACAAATAAGATTTTAACCTCATATTACAAATGACTCCAGGGGTTTCACGAAAGGGTTAACTCAACACACTGCATGTGTATCTAGAGCAAGGCTGGCCAATAAATTATTTAGGTGGGCAATTTTTTTTTAAAGGCTGAGGTGGTGCCGGGCCATGACTTTTAGAGGTATCTCATCCCAGCCTATATACATCCCACTGCTAGGCACAGGCCTCCTCTCGGTATGAGAGGGCTTGGGCCGTAGTTCCCACGTGGGCCCAGTGCGGATTGGGTTTGGGAACTTAGAGGTATCAATTACTAAAATTATACACTAAGAAGAAAGGATGGCCGATGGCGCGGGCTTGGGTTTGGCCAGCCTGATCTAGAGTTCACAAGGGCGTCGCAAAACAATTTTATCCTGTAAAGAAGTCGTATTATTAAAAAGATTGCGTGATTTTTAATAATAATAATTTATTCATAAAAACATCCAGTTACAAAAATGACAATTTATATGTATGTACTAGAAAAACTAAACTAAAGTAGGTAAAACCTGTGCTTTAGGATAAGCTGTGGGGCTGCTTTTGCAATAGGTTAGGCACGGAGGGGAGTAGCAATTGGGTAGTGCCCAGGGTTAAAAAATATTCTATCTAGACAGTCAGTTTATCACAAAATATTGTACACGCATTTCTTCTTTTGTCAATAAAACAAAAAATTACAAAGATTAAGCATATCAAAGTTCGGAGTGACGGCCTGTGACTACGACACGCCGTGTTAAAAATTGTCGCGCGGGAACTGTACCTAACTGGCTACCTATATTATAGGTAAGTCTTCATATTTTTTTCTTTAAATGACAAAAGACAGCAGCTGGTTTGCAGGTGGTGAGCTTGTGCAAGGTCCGCCCGGATTGCTACCACCATCTTGCTCGCTAATCCTGCCGTCAAGCAGCAGTGCTTGCACTGTTGTTTTTCGGCGTGGAGAGTAAGACAGTTGGTGAAATTACTGGCACTTGAGGTATCCCATCTTAGGCCTCTAGGTTGGCAACGCATATGCAATACCCCTGGTGTTATGAACTGTGGCTATATGAACGTCTCGGGTAAAATGCTCTTGTTGTACAATCTACTATTTTGTTTACTAGATACTTTTTTTCTCCGAGTTACCTGCATAATAGTGAAGACTAGAGCAGTGACGGCCAGCACATTAGCATTGTTGCTCAGCCAAGCCCAAGCACGGTCATACAGCCCTCAGGGTACGTGGAGCCCATGACACAGTCGAACGGGAGATGGTTCCGTAGTCGATGTGGCAGCAGCTCACTGGTATACGGGTCAACCGCCAGTCGTTCACGCTGACAGCGCCACAGCATTCGAACTGTGAGCCAACATATTTAAAGTTTATTGAACTGAAACAATAACATAATGCTCATCATCCCAGCCTATATTACGTCCACTGCTGGGCACAGGCCTCCTCTCAGAACAAGAGGCTTGGGCCATAGTTCCCACGCGGGCCCAGTGCGGATTGGGAACTTCACCACACCATTGAATTCCTTCGCAGATTTTTCCAGGTTTCCTCACGATGTTTTCCTTACCGCAAAGCTCGTGGTAAATTTCAAATGTAATTCCGCACATGAATTTCGAAAAACTCAGAGGTGCGAGCCGGGTTTGAACCCACGACCCTCTGCTTGAGAGGCGATAGGTCAACCCACTAGGCCACCACGGCTTTTTTCACCTAACCTAACCTAATGCTCACCGTGACCTTATTTGCAAGTGACGTTTATGCAAGAAAAGTGCGTTTTTTATCAAACAGCTGGCAAACGTACAGGCGGGTCACCTGATGGTAAGTGATCACCGCCTGGACGCATGGACACCTACAGTATTATCTATACAGTTCCTCCACTCCACACTGTAAGAACACACACAAATCACTCAAACACCACCACTACACTACACTGACGCTTTCCGAACTCAACCAGAGCTCATCTTCAGAGCAACACAATCGTTCACCATGGTCCGTTCAACATCCGCATAGACCATGTATCGCCTGATTCAATCAAATTATTTAAAGTTTATTTATTTGAATGTGTACGCATCTGATCGAAGTAACACTTATGTGTGAAGCTATAAGCGATGCTCACGTCTGTGCGAATGCCTCTGTACCTACGTGGGGCGGGGGGGTCGAAGTATGATCAAGCGTTGCACGACTAGGTACATAAATATATTACTGTTTTTGCGGGTAGCAAGGCCTTCTTCAAGGTGTACCACCATCTTATTCGGTAGTCCTGCCGCAAAGCAGCGGGCTTCTGCGTGTATATCGTGGAGAATAAAGCGGCCAGTGAATATTACTGGTACATGAGGTATTCTATCAGCCCTCGAAGCTTGGGTAGGGGAAGGCTGCAATAAATCTCTCTCCAGGCTAGGGTTACCAGACGAAAAATTCAAAAGTCCGGAGAAAAAGCCTGATTTCCGTCAAAAATTCCTGAGAATCTGTCGCAATAGCAGATTTTGTCTCAAACGTAATTTACCTACAATTAAAAAGGTCAATTATTATTATAGTAGGTACTGATATTATTGTGATCTCGGTTAATTTTATTTATGCAATTAATATGACCTAAGTTGATTTTTTAGTTACGAGTAGTCTCTATTATGCATAAAGATTAATTTTTGATTTTGTTACTTTTTAATAAAAAGATATTAAAAAATCCTCTATTTATTTGAGAATTCTAAAAATCCTGAGATTTCCCGAGATTTCCAAAATCTGGCCGGAATCCTGAGAAGAGTCAAAATTCTGAGTGCTCCGGACAAATCCTGAGATATTATGGTAACTGGTAACCCTGCTCCAAGCATATGTTATATACCTAGGGATCGAAGTCCAAAGGAAGAGCGTTAGTGTTAGTTGTATATATGCGTCCGAGTAGAAAAACTTAGATGACGCGATGCAGGGTGTTGCTACATTTTCTCACTAGATGGCGCTAGGAGTAGCTGCACTGGCAATATAATCAGCAATCCTCTAGTGTTGCCAGTTTCCACTCTACTGGTAGTGGTGCTCACTTTCATAAGCTGACCAAAAAGACACTTCATAAGAAACACTTACATCTCTGTGCAACTCGTCCCATAGCCTAGCGATGTCACGCCTTGATTCGTAGAGCTGTATACTGGCCACCATGGGCGCTCTGATCGCAGAGGTCGCTTCATCCTTTAACTTGAATGCGGCGATTGTAATGGACATCTCGAATATCAAAATAACCAATAGAAGGGCCACGTACTGAAATAAATTGAGTGAAAAGTTATTAAATAAGGTATCAGTAACTGTTTGTATACCTAGGTAAGTAGAGCGAAATAGTAGATTATTGTCGTGGCCTGGAAGTAGGCAATTGCTGGCTGAGAATGAGGCGAGTCCGTTTAACTAATACGAAGCCAGTAATTGCTATTCCAGCCGAGACTAATATAAAGCTTTTCTCAAAAATGGTGAAGGATAAAAATAAATTAGAATAAACCTTTTCTCTTCCTTTTAAAAAAAAACAGCAGACCTTTTTCCACCGAAAACACCACAAGCTGTTTCAGATCCAATAAAAAAAGTCTGAAGTTCCAACAACATAACTGATAGCAGCCATTTGAGTTGGCTGTATACATACGACTTGTGACAACATATCCATGGCCGTTTTCACTTTTTAAAAAGTTTGAGACTCGACAATAATAAATTATTGTCGAGCTAGCGCGCCTGCAATTTTTTTTAACTTTAATTTCTCGCTGACCATAAACTATGCACTAGCCTTCTGATATGCAAGGAATAATCGTAGGAAATAATGTAGACTTTTACGGACATTTTTGAGAAAAAAACTTTTTAACCGGCCAATTTGAAAACACACACACAGAGAGCCAGTACTTAGTAGTGTTGATGAGTGGTAGGTAAGGCTACAATAGAGAGATCTCTCTCTGCATATGTTATACCTACCTGGGGATCGACTGAAGTCCAAAGGAAGAGGATCGGAACGTCGGAAGTCGTATTATAATGTGTCCGAGTAGTGAACTTCGATGGCGCGCTGCTTGATTTGGAGTTTCTATATTATCTCACTAGATGGCACTAGGAGTCGCTACGTTAACTTTTAGGTAAATGCAAATCTAATTATTTAATGAATAAGTCCACCTTTGTACAATTATCTCAAAGTTTGTTGTGTTTTGTTTCTTTTCTTTTGTACAATAAAGAGTTTACATATTATGTACATACATATATACTTATATACAATTAAAAATAAAGCCTTTTTAAACGCCTACGTACAAATCTAATAGCATAGCACGATATTGTCAAACTGCGTCATACTAATGTGTTTGATTCGGGCACTTACCCCAGCGATGAAGTAAAATTTTTCTGATATAGCAGCATAATATCCGAGTACGGACACAAATAGTATTACGACGCCTGTAGCTACTGCGAAGCCTGGCAGTGTAAAGAACCTGTTGGTGATCAAGTCTTCATATTCCGTATTCTTTACCAATACTACAATGCCAACTATGAGGAGTACAACGCCGGTCAACTGCAAAAGAAAGATTTATTTACTTTTTGTAGCCAGAATAAACATAAAACCGGCCATGTAGGAATCCGTACAAATATGTGGCAAATATTAAGTTTGAATCATCGACATCTATGTACTTTACGGCATAGATGTTGATGGTTTTAATAGCCTACTAGCTAATTTGTAAAGCCTATTTAAGCTGTGATAGTTTTCTTTTGAAATGCATTAGCTTATATACCTACATATAACATACTACTATTATGTTTATTTCAGATTTTTGCAGCCTACACTTTAGCTTGTGGAG
>NC_133472.1:30726206-30731892 GCF_025370935.1 Choristoneura fumiferana
TGGTGTCGTCGATAGACAGCTCGGGTTCACAGCGGGAGGTGCTTCGCAGTCCTCTGCGGTCGTTACGACGGGAGTAGGGCAACGAAAACACCTTCGATAAGTGGACTGTATTTATTGTACTGGTTCGTTCGTCGATTCGCGGTGGTAATCGGAGTCCGGTTCGAAATCGCGGTGGTCGGTCGGTAAGGCAGCAATCGGAGGTCCGTTGGAATAGCAGGGGTCGGTTCGCTTCGCTGGTCGCTGGTCGCTGGTCGCTTGCTCGCTGTAGGCTTCGTAGAGAGGAGCGCTTCGGGTCGCTGTCCGCGTCGAACTGCCTTATCGCTGCGGGCGGGCCTGTATTTATACCCCCGCGGCCGGGGTATAAGCCCGCCCGTGATTGGCTATAATTCCCCGATAATCCAGGCGCTGTGATTGGTGGACCCAAATCACAAACGCACTGAATTACCGGGGAATTTTCGCTATCGCTACTTGGGTTTTTCGCTTTTATTTACCTATTACTAATCGATTTCGCTACAATTTGATTCTTAAACTACTTATTCTATATTTAACAGCTATTTATTTTTATTCTTAAACTATATTATTCTAGTTTCGCGGCTGTCCGCAACAATTCTCCCCCCGCCGAATCCGCAGGGGAGGCTTCGTCCTTTGTCGGGAGGACAGCCAGTCGCGTCGTAGGGCGCCGGAACACTCCTCCCTTGGTGCGGACGTCCGCGCTCCGGATGCCGCCGTCAGGTCCAGGGAAGACTGCTTCCACAACGCCTCGGGGCCACACATTGCGTGGTAGGTTGGAGTCGACGACGATGACGACGTCGCCGACTTGCAGCGGTCGCTCGCCCCCGCTCGGAGATTGACGGGGGGCGAGAGTTGGCAGGTATTCCCGGACCCAGCGGGCCCAGAAATGATTGGCTAGCGCTTGGCTAGCACGCCAGGCTCTTCGGTCAGCTTCGTCGCACGTGCCGGTGGGAGGGGTGCCTGCCGGGCCGCCGAGCAAGAAGTGGCTCGGCGTGAGCGCCTCCTCGTCGCAGGGGTCGACCGACACGTGCGTCAGCGGTCGCGCGTTGACGGTCTGTTCAGCCTCCGCCAACAGTGTCACGAGCACCTCTTCCTTTGGTGCCCGTGAGAAGAGTGTGGCGGTCAGTGCGGTCTTGACTGACCGCACCAACCTCTCCCAGGCGCCCCCCTGGTTAGGAGCTCCAGGAGGGATGAACCGCCATTCCATGCGGTGTCGCAGTCCGATGTCGCGGAGCTCGGGCAGCCACTCCTCGTAGGCGGCGCGAAGCTCCGTGTCGGCCCCGCGGAAGCATGTACCGTTGTCACTATACATGACGCGGGGCCAACCTCGTCGAGCCGCCATACGCCGCAGCGCCATGATGGCGGAGTCCGTAGAGAGGCTCGCGACGATCTCCAGGTGGACGGCGCGCGTCGTCAGGCAGGTAAAGAGCGCTACCCAACGCTTTTCGTGGCGCCGCCCAATCGTGACCGTCAGCGGGCCGAAGTAGTCGACCCCGCAGTTAGTGAAGGGCCGGCTGTAGGGGTCGATGCGGGCCCGCGGTAGATCGCCCATCGCTGGTGGGCGCGGAGTCGAGCGCCGCACAGCACATGTGCGGCAAGCGCGCGCTACCTTCTTCACCGTGGGGCGAAGGTGCAGCACCCACAGTCGCTGCCGCAGGTCGTTGACCACCCGTTCGTTCGATGAGTGGTGGGCGTCGCGGTGCGCCTTCTCGATTAGAAGGCTCACGAACGGGTGGCGGCCGTTTAGGATGACCGGCCTCTTCGTCGCGTCCGGCACCGGCGCGGCGTTGATGCGGCCACGCAGCCGGAGTAGGCCGTCCTCGAGGACGGGGTCGAGGTGGAAGAGGCTGCTCTTCTTTGGCAGCCTCCCCCCGTATCGCAGTATGTCGATTTCTTCTGCGAAGCTATCCATCTGGCACTTCCGGAACCAGAGGTGCTCCGCTCGTTCGATATGTCGCACTTCTAACTGACTATCTTTGTCGCGGCACTTGTCGACAAAAAATATCACTCGCGCTGTCGCTTTAATTAGTCTTTCGAATTTTGAAAATCGTTCAATGTTCGGCAACGCACTGGTCAGATTAACACTTTTGTTTTTCACATTTTCACTTGCACTCGCGTCCGCATTAATATTATAAATTTCGCTTACTGTTTCCTGCGGCCATTGGTCTTCCGGTAGCCGCAGGAAGTCGGGTCCGGTGAACCACCGGTCGGTGGTGGATATTTGGCGGGCACTGTCCGCCCGCGTCGCGTCGTCCGCCGGGTTTGCTGCTGTCGGCACCCACCGCCATTGCTCGGGGCGGGTTATCTCGGCGATCTCACCAAGTCGATGCGCCACAAAGGGTGTATAGCGCTTTGCGTCGTTGCGAATCCACGCCAGGACAGTGCGTGAATCCGTCCAGAATACGACGCGCTCGATCGTAAGTCGTTGTTCCGCTATGATTGTGGCCGCCAGCCGAGCCCCGATCAGAGCCGCTTGTAGCTCCATACGAGGAATGCTCTGCTGCCTCAGCGGGGCCACCTTCGCCTTTCCCGCCACCAGAGCCACCGTCACGGTTCCGGAGGCGTCTGTCGTCCGGAGGTAGATGGCCGTGGCGTAGGCGCTCTCGCTCGCGTCGGTGAAGGCGTGCAGCTCGTGGCGGCCCACCGCGTAGCACCGCTCCAGCTGCAGTGCCGCTACGGCGGCTAGACCGCGAGCCCACTCGATGAAAATACCGCCGTCCTCCAGGTCCAGCGGCTCGTCCCACGGCGCCTGTTTGCGCCACGACTGCTGAAGGGTCACCTTGGCGGTGATTGTGTAGGGCGATAGGAGCCCGAGCGGGTCATAAACTGACATCACCGCGCTCAAGGCCTCTCTCTTCGTTGGTGTGCGCGTTCCTTCGCGCACCTCTTTCGGCACCCGGTTCATTGCGGTGTTGAACCCGAGTGTGTCGCTTCTTGGGTCCCAGATGAGCCCCAGTATTTTCGGCCCCTCACTCAGGCCTAGTGTTGCGGGCGCTGTTGCCCGCAGTTCAGGTTCGATTCTTCGTTCGAGTTTCGGGGAATTGGTGTTCCACCCGCGCAGCTCAAAGCCGGCTCGTAAGTGGACTTCGTTGACGGCCGTTGCTACGTCCACGGCCTCTTCTTCGGTCGCGTAGCTGTCCACTAGGTCGTCCATGTAGTGGCTCGACGTTATCGCGTATAGTGCCTGCGGGAATTCCGGCGCATGGCGCTCGGCGTTGTGGTTGCGCACGCTGTGCGCCAGGAAAGGGGAGCTTGCTGCTCCGAAGATCATCGAAGTCATTTTCATTAGCTTGGGTTGATTCTCGCCCGGCTCCCTCCATAGGAACAGCTGCGCCGGGCGATCTTCCGGTCTAATCTTCACTCGGAGAAACATTTCTTTTATGTCTGCCGTTACTGCGTAGCGGCCCTCCCGGAACCGTAGTAGTATGCCCGGAAGGGACTTTAGCAGGTCGGGCCCCTCCAGCAGGAAATCGTTAAGGCAGCGGCCCTGGCTGCGGCTCGCTGCGTCGAAAACCAGGCGGAGCTTCCCTGGTTTATTGGGGTTCCGCACGGCAAAGTGGGGCAGCACCCAAGCGCGCGGGTGGCGCGCATCTGCCTCGGTGGCGGGCTCCGCATAGCCCTTCGCTATTAGGTTGGTGACCTGTGCCGCGTACTCTTGCGCGAAGTTTGCGTCGCGACGCATCTTGCGCTCGATGCCCTTGAAGCGCTGTAGTGCCGTCGCGTAGCTCGCTGGCGTTTGCACCTCGTCCGTTATCCACGGCAGACCGACTTCATAGTGATCGCCGTGGAATTTCACTGTTGCTTCGAAGAGTCGTTTCGCCCGTTCCTCGGCTGGTCGTGGTTTCGTGGCCAGCGACACGCCCAGCGCGTCGATGGCGAAATGTCGCTGAACTAGCTTGTCGGTGGCGTCGTCGCGTACGTTATAAACGTAGAGCACATCCTCGGTCGGGCCGCCCGCTCGAATGGCCCGGGGCACTGAGCCGTAAATGACCCAGCCCAGTGCCGTCCGAACCGCTGCTGGTTGCCGTCGCTTGCCCGTCCGTGTCTCGTGGACGAGCATCAGGTGCCAATTGTCCGCGCCAATGAGGAGACGCGGAATGGCTTCGTCGTAGCAGGCATCGTTCAGCCCACTAAGGTGGCGGTACCGGGTAACCTCCTGACCCAGTCGCTGTGTGTGGATCCGGAGGTTGTCGACGGTGCGGGCGGCGATCTTGTAGGCCTCACCGCGCCCTGCACCGTGATGTTGACACGTCGACTGTTCGCAGCTCGGTGTTGCTGGCGATGCCTCTCATTTGCATAGGCACCGCCGGTCCCGAGGCTCCGATCGTGCGCGCCAGGTCTTCGTCGATGAGCGTCACCGTTGACCCGTCATCCAGCAGTGCGAAGGTGTCGACGGTGCCGCTGGGTCCGCTGACGCGGACTCGGCACATCTTCAGCAGGACCGGTGACTTGCCGTCTTCGTTGCTGACCGTAGTCACCGTCTGCTTTTCGGGGATTGGCGCCGGCCCAACAGTGGGCTCGGACGCCAATGTCGTTGGGGACTGCGGTGCCTGCCCACGGGGCGGCGTCCGCTCGCGTCTCGCTTCGGGGTGGCGCGGCACTTTTGCCGCGCTCGCGTGCAGCAATGGATGGTGCACATGCCGGCACCCGTTGACTTCACAGGTGCGCGGCTCGGCAGGTTTCGCGGCGGTGCTGCTGGTCCATGCAGCGGAAGCACACGCGGTTGTCGCGTGCCCACTGCCAGCGATCGTTGACCTCCATGTTGGTGATGCGCTTGCATCTCGTGGTGGGATGACCGCCTCCACAGCAGAGGCAGCGGCGCGCGTCATCGCCCTCGGTGGCGTAGACGGGCGCTCGCGGCGCGGCCCGAGGGGTGGGGCCGCGCATCGGCGTCGGACGGGTGCTGGCCTCGCAGCATCCCTTCGGAACGTCAGCGTAGTGGCGGCGGCGGCTGCCGTCGCTTCCACCGTTGTATAGGAGAAACGCAGGGCGCGGTCGGCCCTCGCGCATGAGGAACCGCGACAACAGAATGATCTGTGGCTCCATGGTCATCTGCTCCGATGCGAAGTCCCCGAAGCGTGACCGTAGATGTGGGCTGAGCTTCTCCATCACGTCGCGTACCAGCAAAGGGCTGGCGAGGTAGCCGTGCTGGTCGATTGATGACAGCACCTGACGATGTTTTGCAATTTGACTGCAAACGCGTTGATTTCGGTGGCAGTTGACCCCAGGCGCGGCAGCTTCTTGAGGTCGTCGAGTGCTTTGTGGCCAGAATTCGGGGCGGCCAAAGCATTGTCGCAGCGTCGTCATTACTGCTTCGGGGTTGGCCGAGGTGTGGAGCAGCGCCTCCACCGCTTTCGCGCGCAGTTCCGCGCAAAACAGGAGCGCAGCCGCGCCATATTTTCATGCGGCGTGAAATTATACGCGCGCGTCGATTCGGCGTAGGCAGCCTGAACGGCAGGCCACTCGCCCGCCGCACCGGAGAAAGCAGCAACTCGTAGACCTGCCTCGGCGGCGGCGCACTCGTGCCATTTTTTCGAGGGCCTCGGCGAGCTTCTCGATCCCGCGTTGTCGCTTGCACTTCGTTCGCGAGCAGGTGTAGCTGGCGGCGAATTGCGTCGCTTCGGTTCGAACGGGGCGGCGTGAGCGCCGTCGCGGCTCGTGCTTCGGTGGTGGC
>NC_133472.1:30735126-30815185 GCF_025370935.1 Choristoneura fumiferana
TTAGCATACAAATCACCTCGTTTCTAAAACGCTTTTTTTGCAGTAATCGCAACAAAAATTTCTCTATAATGTTTTACTTCTATTCTGTAGGTATTCCTTGCCAACTGAAAATTGATTAAGAAATTCCAACACCAAAACGGTTATTTAACTGAAAAGCACCGACTGATGGCTGATTTGACATTGGTTACAGTTAAAAAACTTGGTGTGCTTTTACTAAAAGTAAAGATTTTAAAAAGATGATTTAGGATCACTTTTAAAGAAGCAAAATAATAACAAAATATGATCCGTCAGCATATAACATTTCCACAATCCCGCCGCTATAAATGTAATGGACGAACGCAGCTGTTTCGCGAATTATGTGCCCTATATTGCGCAATTTGGCCTACTAAGCTTCAAGCAGCGGTGTTCCTGAAGTGGATAGTTTTTATTTAATTCTTTAGTTTAGATTCTTTTTTTTTAATTCTTTAGTTTGCAATTTTAGACCACAATTAATTACGATACTTACTTATTCAATTCGTTTCAATCAAAATGCAGTTTAACAATGATTTTTAGAGTTAAGACTTCATTCACCATATCTACACGAGTTTATCTATTCATATTGTCTCCGATGTATTCTCGCACGTGATCCTATAAGTAGAGTTGCTAACAGATGGAGATTGTTGTAAAAAACCATTTCGCCAATTTTTTTTTCGAATTCTCAAACATTGATATTACATACATTATAATTATTCTATTCATTCGTAATCATATTAACAATAGTTTTGCCCGTGACTTTGCCTGCGTAGATTTTTATATATAGGAATGAGGTTAATATCCTGTATTGCCCGTTTCCGTGAGATTTTCGAAAAATCCTTCAAACTACGGCTAAATAATCAACTGAAAATTGTGATCACTAAGTGTCACATATAATGCTCAAATACATCGAGCGATCTCAAAGATTTCATACGATGTCTGTCGTACTGATGTATTAAGTACTTGTGAGATGCATTGTGTTTCATGCGATGGCCAAGTGAATCTATTTATTAAAACATAATAGTTATTTGTGCAACAGAGAGCAAAGTTGTTTTTTGGTGCGAGTGTTGAATTTGAATCCCGAGCAAGCGAAGGATTCTATAATGAATCACGAGCGTAGCGAGTGATTCTAGGTTAGAATCCTGAGAGCAGTGAGGGATTCAAACACACGAGATGCAAAACTTTGATCTGTCTTCTCTATGCACCAGGGCCCTTGTCCACCTAGCTACGCCACTGCTTGTGACACATACAACTTTTCACCTTAGCAGCGAGAACATAGGTTAGAATAAATCACATATACTTACCCATTTACAAAACAAAAAATACATAAATAATCCGACTATTAAGAAACAAATAATATAATAATCATTTAAACCTTTACTCAAAATAATATGTACTGTCGCCATTGCATCTTTAAAAAGTCACTAAAAAGTTCAGACAATGATCAAA
Organism: Choristoneura fumiferana; assembly: GCF_025370935.1. NCBI lineage: Eukaryota > Metazoa > Arthropoda > Insecta > Lepidoptera > Tortricidae > Choristoneura > Choristoneura fumiferana. The sequence continues at coordinate 30,736,588 of NC_133472.1, forward strand.
AACAGACAATGATCAAAGTCTCCGGCAAGTATAGAGGTTTTGAATTTGGAACGAAAAAGTGTCCATTAAGTACGATACAAATCTCATACTCATAACATGCATTGTATTTGAACTTAAACTACTTACTTGTAAAATATGTCATATTTTTTAATACTGCAAAAATCCTCATCTTTAAATAATTAAAAAGGTTGAACAATAAAATTACATTGGTACTATTCATTACAAATATCTTCCTTCGCCCGGGAATCGACCCCGGACCCCAAGCTTCGCAGTCAGGTTCTCATACCACTTGCCATCCGGTCGTCCAAAATACAGGCGAAATATCGCTAGATAGCGTAGTATCGTGAGGTTTATGACGTTACGGTCTTGCATACAATTGGCTCATTTACGATATAAAGTTATAAACTCATAGGTACATAACATTCAGGTGGAAACTAAACTTAATCAAGTGTGTGGCTACGCATCCTATTAGGGGTTGAATTTTTATAGCCTATAACCTGGCCGGGGATTTTCTCGACATATTAGTCAAGTTTGCAATCAAAATCCGTTTAGCAAACTTTAAATAACTACAAACAGATAAACAGACAAAAATTCTATATGCTTTTGGAACGTGTTCTGTTATCGATTCTAAGTATCCCAAGCCACATTTTTTCGGATATCTTCCATGTAGGTACAGTCTTAGGTTTAGGTTTAGAGATGCTTTATTTACTCATAAGAACAATACAGTTCACTTAAAATGAGCTTATATAATATAATTCCTTAAAATTAGACATTTCAGCATGACCGTTTGAGATTTATTGAAGTTACACAGTGTTATAAATGTGTTGTTTCAATTTGGTTTTAAAAATACTGAGAGACTCACAATCTTTCACATTATTTGGTAATTCATTATAAATCCGAGCTCCCTCATACATTATGCTACTTTTACCGTAGCCCGTTCTATTTTTTCGCAGTTTTAACTTATTTGTATTTCTTAAGCAGTGTTTGAATTTTCGTTGTGTGAAAGAGATGTGGAATGTATTTTATTTGTTAGGATCTTTTTTACGAAAATACATGTTGAGTATGTGTATAACTGTCTTATGTTGAACAGTTCCACTTTCTTGTATAGCAATTGTGTGTTCATTCTGTAGTCATATTTAAATAGGGTCTTTATTGATTTGTTTTGAGATCTTTGTAATTTTGTAGGTTTGTTTTGACCCTCTTCAGCTTTATCATACGTATAGATGGACGACAGTGAAATAAATACTAAAATCTTGATATTTTGTCAAAATTCCAGGATAATTTTGCTGTTTAACAACATGAATCAATAGTTTTGTTTATTACTTAATATATTTTGCTGTAAACTAGTCAAGTGCCATCCGTTTAGTTTTAATAAGTCTCTGTCGTCGCTTTTTCTAGTTAAATTAAATTCATTATTTTATTTTATTTTTTTCATATTTATGATAAAATATTCTGCTTACATTGTTCTTCAGTTAAGATAAATTAACTAAAATATTCAATATTATTCTGTATTTATTATATTATAATTTCAACATAGCAGTACTTACATCGTGCACGCACACCATCGTCCACCGTTCGGTCATTTTGTACCTGTTGTTTTTAATACTTCATGTTTTCCATTTCACAGGTATGTTCCGTATGCTGTACGAGTATACATGATATTCGGAGCGTTCAAAAATAGCACGTGCAAGTGGGCTAACAGGAAGGAGGTAGGTATCCTACTCGTATTTTAGGAATTTTAATTTATATAATATAATAACTTACGTTGCCATTTGTTAATCTAATTATTTTTTTATTGAAATAGTGTTTGTACAGACAAAGCTTTCCAAATTCTCCAGACTCATTCTACGGATCTCTACTTTATATTTAAATACCCGAGTCATGTAATATAATACCTTGTAATACCTACCTACTTATAAAAATGTATTAAAACCTGTTTTTAAAGTCGTGGTTGAAGTAAACTATTACATCGGTTCACATTAAATGTACGGTGAAAAAGGCAAACGGCGCGAGAAGAATTGCTTTTTACGGATCGGCTAGCATTCCGCAGGCCGGGGGGGGGGGGGGGAAGGGGGGGGGGGCTTCGCAGAAATGAATTGTTTTCGGTTTGCCGTGAGGTTACATTACATTATTGCGTACCTTTGTGGCTTTTTAAGTGTGTTTATAGGATTTGGCCCCGCAGCATGATTGAGAGGAGGTGGGTTCTGTGGACCAGAAAATATTCCCTCTTTCTGACAGAACATGGGTTTTTCAACGTTATTGAATTTACTTTTGAATCGGAAATTTATTTAAATATTTCTTATCGTTACTTGAAATAAACGGACAATCTAATTGCTGCAAGTCTATAAATACTTGCTTATTAGTTAAACATTTTCTTCCTTCTAGGGTTGTATAAATTCTGTGTCTATTGTTCGAGCCCGCTACTCGTAATTAAAGCAGACATCTGTTATACTGCCTTGTCGATAAAGTCTAATAAATATACGCATTTATTAAGTAATTCAAAACATTTGTATTTTAACGTAACAATTCAAATTCCTGCCCACCTGCGCGAGATTCTAGCGGACATAGTAATTTAATTTCGCTCGTTACACGAAGGAATTATTCGGAAAAAAGTGGAGGGAAACTCATAAAGCTATTACTTGGAAACGCCTGACGTAGCGTTCACAGATACGAGGCGAAGCACAAAATTAATTTTGAAACCGGCTTAAAATCGAAATTGTTAGCTCTTAGAGCGGGTAGTGACGATTTAATTAAAATTAACGATACAGTGCGATAAAATATAAATTTAAATAAACAATAAAGTCCAGTTTACAACAAGGGGCGTAAAGTGAGCCTCAAGTTCCTTTAAATGACATTTCGGTTTTCGTAGAAAATCATGTTTCAACATTCTCGCGAGGTCGCCATTTTTCTTGTTTTGACAACCTCTACTATTCTTTCTGTCAGGCGAGTTACATGCTTTTCCGCCATAGTAGTGTTATTAAATAACCTAAACCATAAACATAAACCTGCTGACTATACATAATTTATCTGGTTCCTTAAACAAAGTGGACAAAAAGAAAAAAAAACATTATCACTTAAGTACTCCCCACTCAATTTGTTGACACTTAACGCAAAATATAATCCAGCTTTGGGTCAACAGCAGCGATTGAAAGTACGTACAAGTGCTCTAAGATCCTGTCAAGGACCCTTTTATTTCTGCTCTAGTGCTGCTAACGAGCAACAGATAATTTGATGAAACATTTAGTAGTAACATGTAATATATTTTAACATTACTATCGATATTCATATTAATATAATAACCTATAATTTTACAGTTAAGTGTAGCTTGTTGTGAAATTGAGTAAAAAAGTTAAAAGTGTTTGTTTAATGGTTCAAACCATATATATAAATATTTAACGATAATTTCGATATTTATGCAATCTATTACTACTGCAATCTATTATTATTATAACTGTATTATTTAATAGTGACATATTTGCTGGTCAATGTTTAATTTAAGTCTTATTTCTTAAGTTTTCTATATTGTGCCGTTTATTGCCCAAGTAAAATTTAAACATTATTTTGAAATTAACTGCAACTATGAGAAGAAATATGATTACTTATGATAAAATTTTTAGCAAATTCTCAGATAAAGTGAATATATTGAGTTTTGTGTTCCGAAAATCGCAAAAATCGACACCGCTCTCTCTTAAACTCTTGATTACTTGTAAACTGTGAATAACGTTTCAGCAAAAAAATATTACAACAATGCTGGATGCAATTTTTTTTTACTATCCACAAAAAACCGGCCAAGAGCATGTCGGACACGCCCAAAATAGGGTTCCGTAGCCATTACAAAAAAATTAAGTAATATTTTTCTAAGGATTTCGTATTTTATACGGAATCTTCCATGTTTAGGTATATTTTATATCTTGGGCTGCTATTTATTCATAAACTACTAATAATTCTCAAGCAAACTTAGCTATTATAGTTTTCCTTGAAAGTTTGATATATTTACTGCCATCCTGATTTTTTTCAAATTTTTCCACCCACCGGTTTAGATTTTAGAGACGGGGAGGGGCGCTTAATTTTAATGAACATTTGCACTTTAAAGTTGAATTTTTCACAAACAAATCACTGAATCGAAAAATCGTTTTAGGAAGCCCCAATGGTTTAAAAAAACGAATCCAACGATACCCCACACTATAGGGTTGGATGAGAAAAAAAAATCACCCCCACTTTACGTCTATGGGAGGTACCCTAAAAATAGGGCATAGTTTACATATATATCCGTGCAAAATTACAGCTTTCTAGCATTGATAGTCTCTGAGAAAAGCCGCGGACGGACGGACAGACAGACAGACAGACAGACATACAGACAGACATGGCGATACTATAAGGGTTCCGTTTTTGCCATTTTGGCTCCGGAACCCAAAAAACTGCCATCTTACACAAAAGAACATAACCGATGCGATGTTCCCATAAATACTATTTTCTTATTTTAACATTTTAGCTATTTTTGTGGCAAATATTTTAATATCATTCCAACTACGGAACCCTTCATTATCCAAGGTTCATGGTCCGATACGTGCTTGGCTGATTTAATATGACACTCAATCTTAAAGTTTCATTGACAGTACATTAAGATGTAAATTGGTTCAACTATACCTACATAGCTACAAATAATAATGTTAGCATCAAATAATTTATTACCCGACTGTCCGAAGGAGGGTTATGTTTTTCGAGCGTATGTATGTATGTATGTAAGTATGTATGTATGTATATATGTAAGAATATATGTATGTATGTATGTATGTGGGTTGTATGTCCATTTCTTTGGTCCTCGCTGCAACCTAAACGGCTGGACGGATTGTAACATAATGAGATATCATTGGATTCGTCATAACTGTCGGAGTGACATAGGGTAAGTTTAATATTTCAATATGGCGTCTGCGAAAAAAAATATGGCGAAGTAATAAAGAAAAATCACTTCTCACGCTCGTAAAGTTCATGTTTCTACTGTATCTAGGCGGCATAAAATGACTTTTTATGCTCTAGTGCATAAAATAAAATCTTCGTCTAATGCCAACTATATTTTTTAAATATCTTTTAATTTATATAAAACAAAAATCAATCAAATCAGTCATAATAAATCAGTAAAATTAAAACAATGTAATTATTATAATAATGCATAAAAAATAAAAGGTACATAGAAAGTGAATCATTGTTTCCACTGTTGCTATTTCATTTCCTCGCCATGGAAGTGAAAATCAGAGTGTAAAACTCGAGCATTAAACCCATTTTTCCCTCAACGTGTCTACCCACCCTCGCGTCTATTTTCACAGAAATATCAAAAAATCATAAAATAAAAAAACATTAAATTTAAAAAATCAAAAAACCCGACTTCCCTAAAAACTAAAAGGAAAAAAATAAGTCTAGTGGTCTAGAACTCTGTCAAGAAGCTCATTTAAGGTTCAACAGTCGGGACCCATTACCAAGATAATTATCAAATAATTTATTGAATCAGGCGTTACTTTGCGGTGGTCCATATCAATGAACTAAAGAGTTTCTTTGCTCACCCGCGACCTTTTGACAGCCAAGTTTATGTAAAATATGCGTTTTCATGCAGTGTCTCCACCTCCAAACACTCCTTCCTTCCTCTTCCTTCAAGTAACTCCAGTTTATTTCATTTTAAATGCTGCAAACTTTTATTAAAATAAAGTCGTTACTAATTCAAACTTGGACAAAGGTCTCTTCAGGGAACTAAGAATTTCCATACAACTATGAAAGTGACGGAGAAAGCGGGGCCAACGTTTAATTTCTATCCTTTACTGTCATACTCTACGATATTAATCCATTACATATTTGTTTCATTTCATAAAGCATTAATGAGAGTGCACCTTGTTAGGTAGGTAAATGCATCGCCGCTGTGCGGGCTCTGTACGCCTGCGGGCAATAGATGGGCGCTCCCTTGTGGCAGTTGCGGCGCATGTAGCTAGGTACCCTAGAAGATACAATCAGTACCTTCCGTTCCACCAGAGAATGTTATACTGCGTTATAACTTCGACGTAAAACTTAATATGTATACATTACCAGCTATTCTTCACAAGATTGAATCTCACTTTTGGATTCATAGGCTGCCACGTCCCTCTGTCACTTCATGTTGCGAGAATAAATATAATTCCACATTCAATTAGTAGGTAGTATCAAATTAGGTGTTTTAGCTTCCAACTCATTTGTCTCAACTCATTCGAACTCCGCTGCAAGAGTAATGAAAAAACGTGAAACCTTCTTACGCCCCCTTCCTTTAAATTGAATGTAATGAACGCTTTAAGGCCTCCCTTTGAAAATATCAGCTTTTTCACGCGTGAGGGAGACCTGGCGCCCGCGAACAAACGAATCGTTGAGGAATCTCATTTAAATCTGAATACTATTTAATATGTTACTCGATAGCGTAGTCTGTCGAATTATTGGAAGTTAGATAGTTAAGATTCGATCTGTTGACTCAATATTATTCCATCATTGCACATACTTTTCTGTTTACAAAATACAAATGCAGTGTTTCACAACCGTTTAAATAATTAATGAATGTTCATATTTATCAAAGGACCATCACCACAGTATCACTTAGTTTCACGTTCCTCAAAAATTCAAATGAATGTAGACACACAATTCAAATGAGTGTCGGCCTCGGACTCACCCAATATAGGGATTCGTAGCCATTGCGAAAAATCAAGTAATATTTTTCTAACGATTTTGTATTGAAAGTCAAAGTCAAAGTCAAAATATTGTAATTCAATTTAGGCTATAACAAGCACTTATGAATGTCAAAAAAAAACTACCACCGGTTCGGAAAAACCTCTGTTGAGAAGAATCCGGCAAGAAAAGAAACTCAACGAGGTATATTTTTTTAAACCGATTTACAAAATTATTAAATGATATCTAATATACATCACAAGTATTACACAGTAGGTTCGCTATTGTGTACGGAATCTTCCAAGTTTAGGTTTAAAGGCGACGCTCGATTTTACAGAAAATTTGCACTTTAAAGTTGAATATTTCGCAAACAGATCACTGAATCGAAAAATCGTCATGGAAAGCTACAATGGTTTTAAAAGACCTATCCAAAAATATCCCACACTATAGGGTTCATCATCGTCATCATCATCATCATCAGCCGGAAGACGTCCACTGCTGAACAAAGGCCTCCCTCTTAGACCGCCACAATGAACGACAACTCGCCACTTGCATCACCCCGGTTTATTCTACGACTTTTTCGGCGTGACTGATATGTATATTCATGACAAATTACAGCTTTCTGGTACGGTACTAACGGTATCTGAGTTTAGCCGCGGACGGACAGACAGACAACCAGACGGACAGACATGGCGAAACTATAAGGGTTCCTAATTGACTGCGCAACCCTAAAAAGATGGATGGAGGCTTAAATGCATGCCTAATTGTATATCATTTTCATTGTTCTGATAGTAAAAAACTTACCGAATTTCTTTAAACTAGTAGATATTCTAAATCGTTAACATTGCAGTAGGGCAGAATTAGAGTTTGTGGCCACTGTACCGTTTATGCCCATTTATTGTTTATTAAATATACGTTTGAAATAAATTTATAGTAGGTAATAAAACATTTCAAACTTTATTCGGTTCAGTATAAACTTTTGAAAACTCACTAAACTAAACATATTGTTTGAATACTATAACTTTTTATATATTACTTCAAATGTCAACTGGCCAAAAACGGTAACTACTTCTACCCTAAAACAAAAAATACGTTCTTAGAAACAGTAAGCGCTCAGTATAGGACAGCTTACGGTTGTCAAGAATTTGTCCTATTAGACGCCATTTAAATAAAGCAAAATTAAAATTCGGTATTACATCACACAGTACGCGAAACAAGGAGTTGTTCCTAATTCATTGCCGCGTCTCTGCGGCATTGTTCTCCGTCGTCGCACCCCTGCGTTGGCTTAGTTACGGTGATCTATTGATCACAACACCTTCTATAATAATATCTTTTACGACAACCTCGAACCAACCGGTTTTGATCACCTACTTACCATAGGAATAAAACTCCTTCTATTAAGACATAAACTAGCCTCTTAGTGCTATAAGCCTAACATACGAACCCTCAGCAAAAATTTGCAGCGATCGGTTCAGGCAGATACCTACCCATTAAAGCGAGAGACAAAAGATAAAAACACAATAGCTTTGTAGATAAGCCGTAACTTTGTGAACGGCAAAAAGCTAGATAAAACACGCAATGTAGGGAGTTTTAAAATACGGCGGGCTCCATCTGTGTTCTAACTATCTGATTCCTTTTTAGGTGTCTTGTTATTTTCCAGTAAAGTCGCATTATACAAAGTAGTTTGCTCAGAATCGAAAGTAGAATCGATTACACTAGGTTTTATATTAGCTTGTGTTTGTGTTCTAATAAAATCCCATTTTTTATTGTGCCCAGTCTAAAAGTTACGACTGCAACATGCGCCAAATAAATATTTTAGCGGTTTTTTTTTATTCTACTGGGTGGAAAATGAGCAAGTGGGTCTCCTGATAGTAAGAGATCACCACCGCCCATAAACATCTGCAACACCAGGGGTATTGCAGATGCGTTGCCAACCTAGAGGCCTATGATAAAATACCTCAAGTGCCAGTAATTTCACCGGCTGTCTTACTCTCCACGCCGAAACACAACAGTGCAAGCACTGCTGCTTCACGGTAGGATTAGCGAGCAAGATGGTGGTAGCAATCCGGGCGGACCTTGCACAAGGTCCTACCACCTGCATATTATTTTGATAATTTAATACTGGCTGGCCGTTTTGCTGTCAATGTGTGATTTTCTTCTAAAAACGTCAAAGGGCAACTGACGAATACAAATTAAGAATGTTTAAGAGTTAGAAATAAACAAAGTAAATAAAGCAGAATTACTGACTTTGCAAAACATATGAATACCTTTTAAAATAATGAAATACCTTCAAAAATAAATGCATTCAACTAAGTTAAAATGAAAAAAATATTTTTGGGGTGTCTGAGGATTTCAGTTATATAATTAACACCTTTTATGTCAAAGGGTAAAGTCTGTCAACATAATGAAAAAGGCGTCTAAGTTTATCGTTCGTTTAACCTTCATCAACGTTTAACAATAACAGTCAGGGTTTACCTACAAGTACGCACATATTATGTACCAGCTGTGCCCGCGACTTCGTTCAAGCGGACCTAGATTTATCTCAGTCAGTTATATTGTTTACAAAAGGTACCTGCCATCAAAATGGTCACTTCTTATTCATAATTTCCGAATAAAATACCTGTGATTGTGGACTTATCCCGATTAGTTTATCTAAACGTACCGTACCGGGTGGCCTTTCTGCGACTTTTATCCCATTTTGTTTTTCTACCACATGACGGGTCAATAAAGCCACCAGGCATTACAACTGCTATATTGTTACCTATCGTCACTAATGGACAGGAGACTCCACTCTTGGCACCAGCCTACCTAGATGGTAGGGCAAGAATTCGGCGATCTGTAGGAAATGCGTAAAGTGGCTATCGTGTGTTGGGTTGTCGGCGTGGCCGATGAAGCCGTCCAGCCCAAAATATACTTTGTTTACCCGTATTCGCCGACAATTTCTTTTGAGAGGGCCAAGGGAACCAGGCGTGCGGCGCCCTTAACATCCTCCAACCCAAGCTGAACTCTATTGGATATGCTTAACCATAGTAATGTGAGGTCAACTCACGTTGGTTATGTATATCATCATCATCATCAGCCAGAAGACGTCCACTGCTGAACAAAGGTTTCCCCTTTAGAACGACACCGGTTACCCGCACTCTCGCGATGTCATCAGTCCCCCTGGTGGGAGGCCTCCCAACGCATCGTCTTCCGGTTCGTCGTCGCCACTCGAGGACGTTGCTTCCCTAACCCGCTCCCTGCCACTTCTACTTGCTTATTTTTCTAGCTTTGTCGGTGTTTCCAGATACGGATATTTCCCTACTGTATATATTTTAACTTTTGTATTCGTAAAATGTTATATAGTTAACCAAAGTTTCAGCTACTACATAAACTCACAGTATCATCGTCATCATCAGCCAGTCAGCTGGACCCCCACTGTTGAAGAACCGGTTGCCTAAAACTCTCACAATGTCGTCCATCCACCTAATGAGAAACCTGCCAATGTTAAAGTAAAAGCAATTCTGCCAAAACTGTTCTTTGAAATTCATTACATTGATGTACTTAACCATGTTTTTTACTTGTGAAATGATTCGTTAATTCAAGAAAACTACAATACATCAATGAAAACCACATCCACGTCGGTTAAGCCGCTCCTGGTATTACCGAGTAAACTCACAAACAAACAAACAGACAATAATTCTACAAAATATTATTTTGGATTCTATTGCGCTTATAAATATTTACAACTGTAACAGTTTTTCGCAAATATTTTCAATGTACAGTACTGACAGATATCGGCCAGTTAGTTTCTTATTTGTACTCGTATATACCCTGAAATCAATCAAATTCTATAATATCAAATTCTGATACCAGGATGGGCAGCGCGTCGCCGTGTACATAACTCACATGAACATGTCCACATTAAAATGGACCCTATTTATTATGGTCGACCATAAATATGTTGTCAGCTCATCTTACGTTGGAAATATTTTTCTACGAACTATCTTTTAATCGATTTTTTTCCAGTTTTATTTCTGTATTTTACAGTCTATAATTATTAATCAAAATTATTATAGATAACCGAAGCTTTTGTAAAATCACCGATTCTTCCAAGTGCTCGATTTTTTTTTAATTGACGTATCCTTTTTATTATTTGTGAGCCTACTTAAATGAAATAAACAATAAATATTAATCAAAAGTGAGGACAACCCATCAGTGAGAAAACCGCATCCTTCTACGTTGAGGCGTTTCTGAGATTAGCGTGAGCAAATGCACAGGCAAAAACACAATTATTCTAAAAATAGTTGTTTTGGGTTCTATTGCGCTAACAAAGTCCCCTAGTAATAGTTTTACTCAAATATTTCCAATGTACAGACACCGACTTTCTACAGATTTATTATATGAATATAGATAGAAGATAATAACGATTATGATACATAGTTTCGCTTCTATAGTCTTTATTCTGTCAACAGATGAAAACGCAGACGAGCTTTGTGAAAACGAGGCGACAGGAAATCGGTTCGGGGGACGGAAAAACCCCTTATTGTCTTCACCCTGGCAGTTTATTAAACTGTTGAGCTAAGACGCTTAATTATCCGCAGTAAAGTAGTACCTTGTGGCTCAATATTGTCAAAAATCTATATACGGAAAGGACAAAGAAAAGAAATGCTCTTTGACAGCTGCCATCTTGTAAATAGCGAGTACTGCCTTTTCGCAACGTAACGTTTGGCAACCTGTTTCATTTCGCAAACTCTAACCCCCTTATTCATAAAACTTAACAAGCCTATGTTAACTAACAAATGCTTTGTCCCTTTCTAACAAATACAAATGTCGAAGTGACAGATAAGGACAAACGAATTTTAGCGGCATTTTAACTAAAATAGGTTTGATTGTCGTTTATGAATAAGGGGTAAAACTGTAAATATTTTAGGATTTATTTCAGGGCCATCGTGTAGAACCCTTTAGGTTAGGTTAGGTTAGTTTTATAAAAATCCTGAAATATTTACAGTTTCAGAAATATTAAACAGTTGGGAAATGAAAAGTTGCGAAATGAAACAGGTTGCCAAACGTTATTCGCCGAAACATTAGTAAACCTGTAAATAGAAATAATCCATTCAGGATAACATTAGACTCTAGAAGGTCGCAGAAAAAGGGGTTCTAAACATTTTTTGTGAAGTTCTAATAATAATGATGATGATGATGATGATGAATAAAAGAAGTGGTCATAATTTTCTTTACTTTGTAAGTAGATTAATAGTGAGATAATTAAAGGTAATTACAAAATAACACAATATTAGTACGTAATTTTCTACATAATATTAATTCGGTTTATATATTTATACATAATTTAATAACTGTGTTTCGTGGACTCATCCGCTCTCATTTCCTGTTTAAAAATATTGTACTCATAGTTTCTGCTATGAAGTTTAAGCTTTTTTTCCATTCCAAATTTCATCAAATTTAGTGCAGTGCTTTAGTTGTGAAAAAATAACTATTCGTATAATTATGATAAAAGGTTGGCACATTTTCATCCAAACTGGCGATTAAAAACTATGAATAATGTAGAGAATATTTCTTGGCTTGAGTTAACAATATTATAAACTTTCCGTTTCTTGCAGAATGTTCTTTACCTCTGCCTCTTTAGGTATTTTATAGAAAGACGTTTCTGTTTTTAACAAAACAGAAAAAGATTTTTTATTGTGTTTAAATTACGATATGAAATATCAAAGAAAAAATCTCAGTAATATTAATAATAATTGCGAAAGTTTGTAAGTCTGTATGTTTGTTTATTACCTACCTCTTCGACGTCTTAACTGCTGAACCGATTTAGGTGAAATTCGGTATACAGATAGTACAAGTCCCGGGGAAGGGCATAGATAGTTTCAATTCCGGAAAATTGCATAGTTCCCGCTAGATAGCAAAAAACGAATTCTAAGTGAACGGAGTCGCGGGCAACAGTTACTTAATAAATAATTGAAACTAATATTGACGTCTTCGATATTTTAATTAGAATTAAGTTCAGATACTATAATACTGCAATTGAATAAATGACTTCCTAAAGCGTGCATTATAAAGAGACTATTTTCGTTCTGTCCATTCCTATACTGAACAGACTATAAGTAAGTGCACAGCGCGAGCAAATAGTTTTCATGTTTCAGTGCGAAACCGCGGAGGTAAGTAGGTACTTACAAGTTTAAAAGTGAAAGATTGACTGCAGCAATGTAAAACCCACAATTGGGTACATTAAGTTTTCTAGGATGGCCCATATTATATTTTTTATTCATAGTAGGTAGACTTATAATGTAGCTCACTTCTGTGGATAGATTTTTTTTCACTTTCCGTTTTTTTGTAAAAATAAATTGAAACTTCATTTGGGCAGACCACACGTTTTGTGAGATTATTAGGTTTGATCAAAAAAACGGGCCAAGAGCGTGTCGGACACGCCCGAAATAGGGTTCCGTAGCCATTACGAAAAAAATAAGTAATATTTTTCTAAGGATTTCGTATTTTATACGGAATCTTCCAAGTATAGGTATATTTTATACCTCAGGCTGCTATTTACTCTTAAACTACTAATAATTCTCAAGCAAACTAAGCCGTTTTAGTTTTCCTTGAAAATTTGATATACTTACTACCATCCTGAATTTTTTCGAATTCATTCAAATGTTGTGTGTAGGTGTGTGTGTGTACGATGTGTCGTTTTACGGCGACATTTGACAACCGACAGCTGTCAATACGACCTCTTTTTTTTAAATCAAACATACTAGGCTTAAACCTATTAATCTCACGAAACGTGTGGTTTGCGGAATTAATAGCATATTTTGTATGTATATGGACAAGCTGCATAAAAACGGTTGTGACAGATGGTGCCTGGGTCGTGACATTATTGAATTTTCCGTGATCCGTAATTTTTCTTCCGTAGTTTTGTTCTTTCGTGACATCTATTAAATCAGATTAACGGAAAATCAGTATACCTTAAAAGGTAATTTTAAAAAGTATATGCATATATAACAATATAACTAAGCATAATAAACAAATCCACAGAGTAATTCAAATGAAATTTAATGTCACAACCACGCATTATATATGTCACGACCATGTACTCAAAAGTCCACGGCGGTGACATTTTATTCATACCATGGTCGTGACAATTTGAAACGTGTTCGGTATAACTTAAAAAGACAACCATAGTTTTACAAAATAATCTTAAGTAATTATCTTAAACTACACCACATTACCTACATAATTATGTTTTAAATAATAACGTGACATTGGTCCTTAGGTTCAAAACTCGTACACGGCGTTGACGCGTTAAGGTTGTCCTTTTTTTCAAATAAATGAAAAAAAAATACGAGATACGTAATGATACGTTTTCAGCCATTTGCAAATCTGACAAGAAGACAGCTTTCTAAAAAAAATTAAAATGGCTTGCCAACATCAATGTTACTTTTGTACCGAGTACCGTAATTTTTTAGTATCGCTCATGGTCGTGACACAAAAACTACTCACAAACTTTATGTTGCTCAAAATCACAAATAGTCATTATAATTTATATATTTATAAAATTTATTTTATAACACAAAGGTTAGTATTGGATAATTGCTGTAATATTTGCAAAATAACATAACATTTCTTGAGAAAAAAACATTTTATTTCAAATTCCACCAATCTCACATTACACGGTCCGTGACATTTTGGACTTGAAAGTTTTTTTAAAAATATTTTTAATTTTTGTACTTATGTCAAAAAATTTATTCATAAATAATACTAGGTGTAATTTGCTAAGTGAATTAATATACAGTTTACTGATTTTCGTAAAAAATATACTCAATTCTTACAACTCACACAAAAAAACGTAAGAATTAGAAATGCCCAGCTTGTCAGTTCCGACCAATCAGAGCTGATATAATAACCAAAACGTATCAGAATTTAAGTTATTTTAATTCTTGTAAGATCAAAGTTGACTTCGTTTTCACGAAGTAGGTACTTATAATACCGTACCTAAATTACATTTGAGGCTTCCGGCTACCAGAGTCTTTAACTACTTAAATTCAATCAAAGTGAAACTCCTGTCACACGAAATTACGAACACCTTAAGTCGCCTGTTGAACAATAGGTTTGGCCTCAAAGTGTTCAACTCAATCCCTGAGCATCTTATGTAATGACTAACTTAGACAGACGCGGTTGGTGAATACAGAACCGCTTACTTAACTTTAATTAATTTCGCCCTGGGTGTATATCTACTTTAATTTATACTTTAAAAACATTTTAATTAATCGTAACTGTCATCGCTTACTAAACGCAGTATTGTGTTTTAAAACTCCGTACAAGAGGCAATGTATTCCTTTTAATGTGTATTCTTGTCAAGTTATTTTCATGTTTAAAATTATTGATACAAATTATTACGTGGTTACGAACATCCATAGAATCTACGGTTATATAATATTGTACTTATGCTTACCATAAGTAAAGTGCCATCTGACGTGGCAAGCAATCCATAGAAAATTAGTGATTCCTGCACGCATCCACAAGTGTGTGTAGTAAAGTTGTATGGATTTTACTTACCGCACTTGTGCGGTAAAGTAACTTTTTAAATTGCCAAATGATTCCAAACTATTGTTAAAAAATAAGTCTAAAGAGCGTGTGTATAGTTAGGCTGAGGAGCAAATAAGAAAAGCTGATGCAACCAACTGAATATTTACTGATAAGATAATACAGATTAAACGCGACAGAAAAGAGAACGTAATTTTTTTTCATGTAAACTCGTTATTTTAATTCCGTCTAAATTATGAAAAAAAAGGGAATAAATTCTTGAGTCCACATTCGGACCGTGCGACGTCAAAGCCGCGCGCACTCGAAAGTTAACCAATGAGCTTCCAGTGCGCGCGCACGACGTAAGCACGAACCAATCATGGTTACCCCGTTCCGCCTGTCATGAAAACCCCGCCCAAGTAATGTTCATGAGTTCAGTCCGGTGAATTAATGTGATAGTAAACATGAAGAGTTTTAAATGATGGAATTTATATGTGACTTTACGCCGCCTTTCGTCCTACACGTAAAGAAACATATTGTCAGTGACAAACTCAATGCTGAACAAAATACGTGAACTATAAATATACATACCTAAGTTAATAAACATCGTAAATTGATAGAATAATCTACTTCTACACACATGGATATTATAACATCTACCGGTATGTCTTATTCTTATTTATTTGCTTTTATCTATTAGAATTAGTGAACCAATTTTGATTTATTTACAGTTCAAAGCTAAAAAAATCTCAAGATTACGGTAACTTTTTGTTAATAGCTGGTAGATTAGATACATACTTAATTACATATACTTGATTGATAATTAACTATTACACGGATTTATTCCCGGGTTGCACTGATATTTTAGCATTATAGGAGCGTGCACTCCTCCATAATGACTAGCCATATTAAGTGTGGAAAATGTCAAGCAACAAGGGCTAATAATTAATCATAAAAAATCACGATACTAAAACAAAGTCTCCTTTACCTATCATTAGTAGCTGTAGCTGTTCTAATCTTCTGAGTCAATGATTGTTATGAAAGTTGGTTTAATAAGTGTATACGTTAACGATTTTGTTTTGGCGTGCATGTCGGTATGTATATCTACTGCCTGCTACTGTAGTAAAAGGAGTATGGCAAAAAATGATGTAGTCACTGCCTCGATTTTTTTCCTCGCTTAATGGATTGTAAAACGTTGTAATGATATACGTGTCGAAAGTAGAAATTCCCAACTCGTGCCGGCTCAAAACACTCGCTTCGCTCGTGCTTTAAGTTCTCCGCCACTCGTTTGGAATTGCCTACTTTCCGCACTTGTATCATAAATAATAATATGCTGTACTTATGCTTACCATAAGTAAAGGAAGGCAGTCAGATAGTCAACCCAAAGCGCAATATAAACGAAAACAAAGTATATTGCCATAATGTAGGATCGTGAGATGTGCGTTTGTGCTAGGATAAAGGTGTCAACGGCTGGCGTGCCGGCGCTCAGGGAATAACTTGCTTTATTAGACTGCACCGATCGCAAACTTTATTGTTTCAACTATCCAATGGTTTACAACAACAGGCAACTTCAATATTGCCTGACGAAGATTCTATTTGAATATGTTCCGAACACGTACCGAATGAAAATACTATTCCTCCATTTTATTTTATATCTTGATTTGATAGCGTATTGTTGTTACTAGCTTTGGAACGTTTTGTGAAGGGTATCTCAATCAGACTAAAAAAGATCATGATTTGAATATTGAGATAGAAATGTTAGCAATAAAATTACTTAACCTAAATGAAAAGGTGAAAAGGTTTGTGAAGATGTTTGTAGGTACTCAACCACACAAAAAAAATCTGAACCGATTGAAATGAAAGTTGGTATGAAGTTAGTATAAGTCCCCGGAAGGAAAGGACATAGAATAGTTATCATCCCGTAAAATTACATAGTTGCCCCAGGATAGCGATAAATAAATTCTTGGTAGACGTAGCGGGTTTTTTGTATCTAAGTCTGTTTGTTTGTTGCTTAATAATCAAAATAAAAATACTTTTTTTTAAATTATCGGATTTTGATAAAATTCTCCACATAAATAGACTAAATATGGCCTGGACATAGAATAGGTACTTTTTATCCCGGTTAAATGTTTTTGTGGGATAAAATTTATGATAACATATATATTTGCTAGTAAAATTGTCCGCGTGGGCGAAGCAGTGAATAAAAGCTAGTTTGGTTATAATTTTCACAGGTTGATATTTAAATGATCTAATCCTATAGCCGCATGAAACATTCATCGCTGCGTCACACGTACATAATCTGGTGGGGCTTAATGTGTTGTCCCTAAGGCTTTTGGCATTACAGTGTGTTGAGAGTAGAATGTAGCGGAAGTTTATACATACCTACTTGTACTGACGGAAATCGAACAGAGATCCATTATCACAGTATCTGAAGTTTATTGCTGAAAGTTACCAATCCACAAATCAGTGGAGCGTGGATGTTCGTCTTGATAATGCATAAATATCACTGCTCTACCTCAGATTGTTCATCATTATCAGCCGGATGACGTTCACTATTGAATAAAGCCTCCCCCTTACAACAACCTGTATCCATCGGTTGCCTGCAATTCTCGCGATGTCTAGATCCACCTAGCAGGGCCTGCCAACGCTTCGCCTTGTAGTTCGTGGTCGCTACTTGAGAATCTTCCTCCTCTAATGGTTATCTGTTTAAATGTAACCTTTTTGCAAAAGTTTGTCTTTTAACGTTTGCGAAGTAATTTACTAAATGTTTTAAACATTTTTCATAGCTTCAGTGGATATCCTCAGTATATATAATGGATATACTCCACTGAATTATCGTACAGGGTTGAAGTTCCACGCTTTACGTGTTGCCGCAATCTGCTATGTATATGCCTCCTCTCAGAATGAAGCCTAAGCTGTTTTTTCTATTCACGTTATCTCTTTCGCACACCACTTCCTATCTTTATCCTCTTTCTATCTTAATTTCGCACACCACTTCCGAAAACCTTAGATATACGAGCCTGCGGATTTAATTGAACCCACGATGCTCTGCATAAGATGGCAATGTACCACTAGGCAACCACGGTGCCCTTTTGACTAATAGGTCTACAATGTTTTCCTCTCATATCTTCACACGCACGGCAACAGAATGAGCAAAGACACCTATATAATATTTAACAATTTCGCGGCGCGCTGTAAATCCTGCGTCTTTGCGGAGTGAATACGCCGTTTCCAATAATCCCATGATCCTTATTTACTAGCAAAGGCTCGCGCGGCCGCGGCCGAAGCCGTGCGAACATTCTCCACTACCAACAAAACGTAGCTATGATGTTATTTTTAGAAATATAATACAAGTAGATGTATTTTCGGTTAAATCTTGAATTTGTGTAGTTATTTCCGTTATTACATTTAACGAGACTACATTTCAATTTAATGTTTCCTAAATCTGTAACCAATAAGACTAGTTACCTGCCAATTAAAAAAAATATATTTTAAAAAAACCGGCTAAGTGTGAATCAGACTCACGCACTGAAGGTTCCTTACAAATTTGTAGGTATCTAGGTACGATAATACATTGTTAGCAGAGCCCTGCTCCCAAGCAAAACGTACCAGTTTAAAGTCATTTTAAATTGGTTACTGACATAAACAGAGAGACAAAAATAAAATTTTATAGATTGTTGTTACTAATTGTGCTATAAAAGCTACAATTAGCCCAATTAGCCTAAATTTAAAAATTTCAACAACCGCTAGAAGTTCCCTTAGAGATTTTGATCCCCCGGCAATTTGGACTCATATGAAATCATTTTGTTTTTTAAGCTGACGTACTCGACCCTATACTGCGGCGTAAGTTTGATCAAAAAACGAATGGCTCTGTAGGTACCTGTCAATCCGGACAGTGACACAAAGGATTTTTTTTACTTAGATTTGGGCTGATTAGAGACATATAATTGTCCCCATGTGATACTCGATGACATGGGTGAACTTGCAATCAAACCCCGTAGTACTTAACTATGTATAAGAAGAATGTGCCGCAAGAATGTTATCAAGTCATTTTCCCACAACAAATATCGCATTAATTCAATAATTCAGACGTTACTTGGCGGAGGTTCATATCAATAAACTACAACTTCACTGCTATATTATTCCGCTACGAACTAGTCGTTTTTTGTAGCAGAGAAACAAGGTGGTTATTTAAGATATTGCAGCTCAGGTCATTAAATATTACGTTACAATTCACTTAACCACTAATACAAGCAAAACAATATAAATAAATTGATATTCATATATTATAAGATACAAATTATAATGGTTTAGAGAAAATTTCATCATAATTACGTTTAGTTTGTACAAATCCCTCAGTTAGGTAACACTAATAATAATAATAATAATGACGACAGAGAGAAAAATAATTATTATCAACGGTTTGTCTTGCATTTCAGTAATAGATATTGGAGGTGTTAACAAATTGGCTATATTTTATCATTAACTTCGGTAGTGTAGCAAACAAAGCAATTTGTTATAGTTACGGGCACCTATACCGCTTTTCTCTGTACCTAACTATTAAGCACTATTATAGCCATTTTCTGGTGCATAATAGAGCAGTGTGATGTTACCGACTTCTAATCTACTGATGTAAACTTCTCTATTTATTTTGCACATAACCTAACCACCTTCTTAATCATCCGTTTAGGAGCTACGATGCCAATATACAGATACACAGGTCTAACTTATAAAATCCCTCTTTTAGCGTAGGGGGTTAAAAATACATTGAAATTACATGAGATGACGAATGCCTGACCTACACCTGAGTGTAGTTGATAATAACCTTGCAATATTTTTCGACCGTATTGAAAATCGGAAGATATTAAATTTCATCTACTTATCAAGTATTCAGGAAACCTTCTTCCGAATGACAAAAGCATAAAATGGATAATTTTTCACCCTCAGGGCCCCTGAGGCGAAAACATCTACGTAACGTTTAACATTGTTTATATTACGGAATTAATAGTGTCAGGGAGAGCTTTATGACTCGAGGCAAATAAAGAAACAGGAGAAGTATACTATAGTTGATGCTTTCTTAAACGACAGATGCTACAAACGGGTACTATCAATCTATTCCCCTCCGGAGCTGCCCACCTTGCGCCGCCCCCCGAGGGCCGAATTGTTATTCACGTCCCATTACCTCAATTTTTTAGAGTCGAGGTGCCTGAAAAGAAACCCTTTCACTTATTGTATCTCATCTCTGAATAGGTGGAGGGCCATCGTGAAATTAAATTTCTTTGGATATTTCGTTCATCCCATTTTATTACCTTAATTAATGTTCATTTCCTTCAGTGTACTCGTAGTCCACCTTTTTGTGCTAAAAATCAGTACTAACTAAATATAAGCCATTTGTAGCGACACACGGTCCCATTGAATGGAAAGAAGAAACAAGAATGACTTGAATCGATTAAGGGGCACTGCACACGTACTGGAATCAAGCAAACAGCGAGAGCTTGCGCCCGCTCCGGCCGCGTTGAGTCACGCGTTCCTCCGACCTTATAATTCGATAAGATGCAATCCACACGCCAAGTAGAATCGTTCACTTCTCTTTCACAATACACCGGATTAAATAAAGCTATTTTAATTCAACCGCCAATACATACCCTACTATACGTACCCTACTATGAAAGGTAATTTTTAGGGTTCCGGAGCCAACATGGCAAAAACGGAACCCTTATAGTTTCGCCATGTCTGTCTGTCTGTCCGTCCGCGGCTTTTCTCAGGAACTATCAATGCTAGAAAGCTGTAATTTTGCACGGATATATATATGTAAACTATGCCGACAAAATGGTACAATAAAGAATTCAAAAATAAATTTTTAGGGTATCTCCCATAGACGTAAAGTTGGGGTGATTTTTTTTCACATCCAACCCTATAGTATGGGGTATCGTTGGATTGGTCTTTTAAAATCATTAGGGGGTTGCTTATACGATTTTTCGATTCAGTGATATGTTTGCGAAATATTCAACTTTAAAGTGCAAATTTTCATTAAAATCAAGCAAAACGTGGCAAAATTTGATAAAATTCAGGATGGTAGTAAGTACATCAAACTTTCAAGGAAAACTATAACGGCTAAGTTTGCTTATAAAATACGAAATCCTTAGAAAAATATTATTTAATTTTTTCGTAAAGGCTACGGAACCCTATCTTTGGGCGTGTCCGATATGCTCTTGGCCGGTTTTTAATTTTGCGTTTAGTATAATTTTATAATGAATAACGCTTAAATAGTATAACGTTATTTTTATATAACATCATTTTCTATTTTTTTTTAGTAGCAAGTGGAAGGATGTAGGGGGGGGGTGTAGTCTCTGCATACCGCGTTGGGAAAGAGGCGTGATTTTATGTATGTATCATTTTTTATAAGATTTATTATAACATAGTTTTAACATGTTAGGTTACATTATACGCTTTAATCGTTATACAGAACATGAGTGTTTATATTAAATAAATAACGTTATACATTACAAAATTAGATATTTTGAAATTATACCTTACGTTCAATAATATCCAGTGAATCAGCTTGTACAAAGAGAATGTATATATTATTAATGTTATATCTCTTATTTCTTACCCTTTTTGCGCGGCTACCCGAAGGAAAAACACGTCCTGCTTTAAAGTAAAATGTAAATAATTCTAATCTTGATTGTAAACAAAAATCCTTCTGGTTTTTGTTATTTAATTAACACTTTGCGAATATGTAGGTACTTAAATACCTCTTGAGTACCTATTTATCAAGTGTTGTACTAAATACATTTTTGAGTTCTCACAAACCGAACACAAAGAATTTTCATTACGTTTTTGACTATGACATATTATTTACCTAAATTAGTTGTTTTCTACCATCGACTTAACAAGTAAAGCTTCGTACAATTTGCATTTACCTCTATAAACGAGTAAAGAGCAACAGCTCAGCCAAGTCGGCGCAATTCCTCCTGTCACAACACAATGGCAGCCGCCGTGTCGCTGAAACAAAGCTTCATTATGCGTTTAGATAATTAAATGAATTAATGAATACGACAAAAGGGTTTTTGGTACGCGTTTCCTTGATGAGGCTCATCATATTGATGGCGCCAACATTGAATGCTGCGCCTGCCGTGTGCCGCGTGGACGAGAAGTCCCGGGTTATTATGATGTATACAACCAACTGAATCCTGATCCTTTCTCACATAGGTAAAAAAGTCATAGTGACTAGATAATACATTATGTAATTTACTATGAGATCCTTCTACGACGATTCAGGAATCAAATGGTTTCATAATGTAATACCCAAGGGAGCGCTCATTGACTATGGTGAACAGATGTGCTCGGTTTAGTTGCATTACGGTTACTTTAAATAGCTTGATTAAACATTTATACTTAATCTAAGTTCTCAGCTAAAGTCATGCTTGTTTTTGTTTACAAAACAACCGGCCAAGTGCGTGTCGTTAAATATTCATTAGTAAGATTTGACCGCCTTTTACTCGGTAACTTATAAAGCCTATAATATAGTTGTGATAGTTTTCTTTTTAAGCTCGTTTTTTTGTCACAAATTAATATTTTGCAAACGAATCCCTGACTCAAAAAATGGTCACCACAAAACAGCAATATTTTGAAAAGTTCTATCCGCAGTCCGCAAACCATGAGATAAGCGAGAAAAAAACCATTCCAACTTTTATTATGTGATTATTATGTACACTCAATTCAAATAACATATTTTTAGTAGGTATTTGTTTAAAGAGTCTTTGTCATAATCGGTGGATAAGCGGACAGACATGGCAAAACTATTAGGGGATATATTTGTCATTTTTATTAGGGAACCCTAGAGAGGTCACAAAGTTAGACGTTAATTAAACTTTCATTTTGAGTCCGTCTTAGAAATGACGGAGTTCAGAGTAAAGGTCGCTAGCCTAGTACTGGATGTTGTTGATTAATATGCAGATTGCTAGTTAGTGCTGAGCCTGAAGTTGAACTGCAGCGCGGCAGTTCAGCGGTGTCATATTGTATGACTAACCTACTATAAGCTGTCCCACCTCCCAACTGATCTTCTTGTTACAACTTTTAAAACGGATGAAAATACAAACTTAAATATACGTTACGAATAATACACTGTATTACTTTGCCAAGTTTAGAAAATACCTGAGGCATTTACACTGTAGGCACAGTTTTCTGTTGAAATTGCACGACAAACAAAAAAGTAAATAATAAAAGCTGCCACACTATGCACAACTTTAAATAGAAGTCAAAGTAATACAGACGCCTAGGATGAATATATTAATACGACGGAATATAACTTAACTAAATGAACACATGGTAACTGTATTTGTGCAATTCCGGAAATAACTCAGACGAAATGTTATCTGTTCCATTTGAGTCAATATCCGTTTATGTTATGGTCTTTTTAAACGATGGTACTATGTATCGACTTTATATGGTCGATGCGGACGACCTAATACCCTGAATCCCAGTAGGGGCTAACGCTTTTTTGATAATTATCTACTATACATAATATATTGAATGGTGCATTAATTATCTACAAAAGCATGTTCATTAATAGCCTTGGAGGACCCAAAGTACAAGCTATGCTTATTTAGTTTAGAACTTGGTCAATTGGTGTAAATTATCCCTTTATATTTATATTCGTTTATTTAACTGGAACTATCTGTTACGTAGTTATTCTGTTTCAGCGTAAAATGCAGACCCTAAACAAATAAAGCACAACTATTCCACTCCGAAATGTGAAGTGACAAAATGCACAGTTTAAACCCTGCTGGGGCAATAAATGCTGTATCACTCTCTGCGGACATTGTGAAGGATTTTTACATAGCCACGACGAACCCAACTTGCTTTGAGGCCATCCCATGTATAAAATGACGAACATAAGGATGTTGATATTATTAAAATTACATACATCGAGAATTAGCTACTCAGAAATAACTTCCTAATGAATGGTTCACAGTTTAAGTATCTACATAATTATTATTTGCTCTGAGAAGTAAAGGAGCTCCCGACATTGCGATACAATTGCGTACATTCTAATTAAGAGTTTACTTCTTCAAGATAATCAAGTTCTATATCCCGAAAAAAATAGTTATAAATAATGCAAATCTAAGTTGGTACAGTCGAGTTCATAAACTTCTGAGCAAACATTTGATCAAAAACATGTGAACACGACTCTATTGCGAACGGCGTAGAAGCGTGTTCAAATATTTTTGAACAAGTTTTTGCTCAGAAGTTTACGAACTCGACTGTACCGTATAATAAATAAATACATAGTTACTGTAAACGTATTTAGAAAATACAAGGCATTAGACAATGTACCCATTGCGTATTTTTTCCTGAATATTTCAGTGTTTGGGTTAGTTCGACCAAATACCATTGTTCAAGTTTTTCAACAATATTTAGTTGTGGTCGATAAATATTTCCGTATCCACATTTATTTAGCCAATGTTCAAAGTGCGTCATCTGGAATGAAAATGTCTAGTAAAAATCTATTATTTTTTATTACTATGTACAAATAAATAGTATTATTACTTGTTCGGCCACTAGGCGAAACATTCTAGGTTTATTTTGTGATACCCTGTAGGTATGATCCAAGTTAATCAACACGAGTAATAATTAGAATGTCGGGTCGGGTCCGTGTCGCAGTGATGCTCGACAACTCCGATCCTGCATTTTATTAGAGGCGTGCCACTGCATGCACTGGTGTCGCTCACCATCACGAGCTCGCTTGTTGCGTCGCTGCTACAAAATGAAACCAACCTATCCAATACGGGCTTTGTAAAGCTCCGTAGCACCGAAAACCTGACAACTAAACAGATGACGAAGATGTTCGCGATAAACAACTCTCAACACATATGTTTATATGTTAGGAATATCGAAAAGTTACATGTCATGTAAATGATTTGATGATTTTAAAATTACAAAAATTAAATTGTTCAACTCACGATTATAAGGCAGGAATTAGAGTTGAGGATTAGTGCGGGGAGCGCCACCGTCGTGAATGCACTCACCAGTGAAAAACATCTCCTGAAAAGATCGAAACTAGTCGGACCGTTCCTGACTTATAATCGTGAGTTGAACCGTTTTAATTTTAGTAATTTTATCAAGTGTCTCGCGAGGATTTAAGTGATTTTAGAATTATTTTGAAGCCTTATTTTTACATATGCCTATAGCAGTCAGTTGCACAATTTTACACGTTTCTTGTTCAAAGAGACATTGTATATGTGAATCAGATAAAATTAAATATATAGGTGGTTCTTTTCGTTATTTATATGCTAACATTGTTCTTTATTTGACAAAATAAGATAACATTATACCTACCAATCTGTTACCTGCAACTTCTCCTACGTCCCATGGAAATTTTGCACTTTCCCAGGGTAACAAGTAGGTTGTGTTATCAAGAACACTGTAGCTTTCCATTTAGTAAAACCATTTTTCAAATAGGTATTTATGTTTATATGAAAACTCTTTATTGTACAAAAATAGCAAAACAAACACAATTGACAATCATTGAGATTCATGTGTATTTATAGCTGAAAAAGAAAAGAGGCGAACAGGTTCTTGTAGTTCAGATATTATCCCTACGTACAAAAAAACAGAAGCAAAGTTTAACTCTTTTACTATTTGTACAGTAAACAAAAATATTTTTATTTTTAGACAATTGACACTTTATTTTTACGCTATCTCAGTAATTAAAACAAAGGTTGGGTATCACAATCTGGGATTCGTGTAATATATATATTTAAACCAGTTCAGTACATATATTTATTAGATTTACTGCATAAATATTTTAATATTTAATCGAAGCAATAAACCGATTTAGTTTTGAATTCATACATACTCGTATTCCAATTATAATAGATCCATTTCATATACGTAAAAGTGCCATAAACAATACAGTTACCAATATGACACTAATAATATTCCCGCAGCACCACTCAATGAAAACCGGGTGTTATTATTTGCGAACAACCCGCTTAGAGTGGGTACTGCATTAACATGCCGAAACACCTGCACCAAAGTAATATTACGTAAGTAAAAAGCCGTGTACCTCTCCCGTCCTGTGCGGACCTCCGCACCGCGCTGCTTGACAAAAATGGGGAAACTCGAGGAAAATAACGAAGCTTCCCGCTCACCTGTAAACGAATGCCTGCGCTCCAAACCCTCCGTACCTGTCTTAATCACACTGTATATGGCATAAAAATAAGAACTTACTTACTTATCATAAGCGAAGTAAAAACTAGGGTTTATTATTTATGTCTACACATAAACAACTTGTCGGCTGATACTCTTGTTAGCGCGGGTATTTTTTGAATCTGCGAGGTTCAACCTTCAAAAAGGCTTGCTTCGACCCAAAATTGAGTAGGTAATCATAATCATTATAGGTATTAAAAATAACATTGGTGATTTGTGTGTGTGTGTGTGTGTGTGTGTGTGTGTGTGTGTGTGTGTGTGTGTGTGTGTGTGTGTGTGTGTGTGTGTGTGTGTGCGTGCATGCGTGCGTGTGTGTGCCTGTGTATGAACATTTATTTTTTCATCGGAGGTCATTTTGTTTTTCGAGCAAATGGTTCCGAACTAGTTTATTAAATACTAGCAATTGTTCACAACTTCGTCAGCGTCTCGTGGAAACTTTGAGTATTGCCGAAATCAAAATTGGCCGGAATCAGAGGGATTTTTTTAATCGGTTTGATATTTACTTTTAAACACGGTTTCGATCAATAAACGGTTATTTCCTAGATTCAATTTACGTACAAATAATAAAGTTTAACTCAGTATCAAAATTTGGACTATCAAAATAATAAAGTTTTTTCTGATAGTACCTTCTGAAGATTAACCCAAGGAACCATGAAATCCTTTTTTAGAGGGAAGCTTTGCAACGTTCGGGCTGTTAACATTCGCGCTACAACGCTTTACAAAGCGTTAAACATCGAGAGGGTTTTTTTTTAAACACTGTGTCAATCTTTCGTGTTCCTGTTCAGTGAAATGAAAGTAATGCTACTGTTACGGAATTTCAAGCGTGGAGCAGACAGACGTTTGCAAATATATTTTATTCTTAAATCATATAGGGGAGAGATGTTATTTGTAAATGAAACAAAACAAAACTCTAGTTATAACAGTGTTTTTCAATCTGTGGGTCGCGACCCCCCGGGGGGCCGCAGTATCATTAAAATACTCTCACCGTTATTGCGTATGATTATTCAATGTTTATATTATCACCATAAGATAATACAATTAACTGTAAGTGACGGTAAGCAGGGGGTTGTCAAATATTTTTCAAATCAAAAGGGGGCCATGAAAAAATTTTAAAAACACTGCTCCATAATATCAATGCCCGATTGACTGACTTAGTGATAGATAAACAACGCATCGCCTAACCACAGAAGCCAGCAGGGACTTCAAATTTTACAAGAACATTCTTTTGGCACCATATGAGGAGCACTGACACTAACTGACATTTATGTAAATTATAATGTAATCTTATATTAAATTAATAAATAAACTAAACTAAGAAAGGATTTTTGTAAATTCTAAGCACATTTTGAGAGCTAGCCAGTTTTATTATTTTTCCACGGGAGCAATGCCGTGGACTGAAAGCTAGTTTGCAAATAATGCAACTCCATTGACATTGCTCCTCTCATTTCATAATTATTATAAAGTTCCCAAATTATGGAAAAGCTTCCGTACTTAGAGATGATTTTCTTTAACTTCTTTTGTACGAAGCGTACGATCGCAGATGCGATAGGGCCGCGGCTGGCACGTATCGTGTATTGAATTACGGAATGATCTTTGCGCAGATTGTTGGTTGCAATAACAACAAATTTTCCATTTCCGATCGAATCTAATGGCTTCACGAACATCACACGTCGAGGCGAAGCGCCGGCGTGGATGCCATTCCGACGGCGTACAACAAAATTAGGTTACCATTTCCCGCGCACTGGTTGAGCTGCCTCTAAAATTTCTCCGCGATTTCGAGGATAATTCTTCAGAATTCGACGGCAAATTGACGTACTGAAATGTGACAGGCAGACTTCTGACGTACAGACTCTTCAGGGTCTAGTCGTAACTTGGAAAACTAATAATCTTTAATCAGACTTTCTGAATGTTGAATTAAGTTACAGGTTCGATAGCATCTGTACAAAAAATTTAGTGAATGTAGAGAAGTTTATCCATCAAAACATAAATGTGAAATGAGAGCCAAGTTTAATATTATGATATACTTATGCCTTATTGTTGACGTTAACGACAAAATAAGTGTGATTTAAATGGGTGCCAGTCCTGAAATTTATTTATAACACTATAAAATATTTTATAACAACTTAAAATATCATTTCTTCTTATAAGAACATAACTTAGGATAATATATTGGAGCCTAAGGTCTGACTTGGCTAGTTCTCATATACAAATTATTATTTATTTATTTAATCGTATGGCATACATTTAAAATAGGCTTATAAACATATATATCGCCATCTTTGCCTATTTGTATATCGCCTTAATGTTATCACTCGTTTAGCACCACCCAGGGGACACGTGCAGGGTTGTGGTGGGTTTCTCCTGCGGACGCGAGTAACAATCGTCCCACAAATATACAAATTAATATACAAGTTATTATTATGTACCTACTAAAACAGTCACGGAAGAGCCCTATGTTCTATGGCTAGTTTCTACCAGCAAGCCAAATTGTCGGAAGAATAAAATAAGAACTTACAGCTTTAGAAATTGAGAAGGCTATAATATAATTCGTGATGGAATATCAATACTTTTTGTACAGAAATAATTTAACTTAAAAATTATAATAAAATAACAAAAATTTACTAGTTTCTGATTTATTTCTTAAGCTTTGTATTCTCCCAACTACCTATTTGGATGTCAAATTTGAACTTTCTAGGTCATCTGAAACTGGCATAGAGTTTTGATCTATTTTCGAGTCAGCGATAAACCCCCCCCCCATTTTTAGGCCGGCAACGCACCCGCAGTCTTAATAATGCTGTAGGTGTCCATGAGCGGAGTTGATCACTTACCTTTAAAATAAGCGAGTGTTCACGTGATGGTAATTGAGCACGACTGCACCACCTGAACACCATAGAGCACAGCGCAGCACAAACGCTGCTGCTTGGCGGCAGGATTAGCGAACGAGATAGTGGTAGCAATCTGGACGGTCATTTTATTACATAAGGTGCTACTACTTGCTGAAGAGGGAAGTGCCAATCTGATGTGCAATTTTCGTGGCAGTGGTAAATTAGTAAATTACCCGAATACCTAGTTTAAAAAGCGGTAAGTATTAGACGCTACGTCAATTGAATAGTTTTCAGTTATCAGAGAGGGCCATAAGATACAATATAGACATTTATTCTGTCATTGGCAACCAATTTCAGAGCACTGTGTTCACATTTGATAAAACTGCTGAGCTTCGGGTCAATTTAAGAGCGCCAAAACATCTATGTTTCTGCAAATGCAATTTTAATGTAAATTGTATGTATGTAGATACTTTTGAGCTTCTCGAATGTTCAGCTACTAAATAAATATTTGAGAGACGTTTGAATGCCACCAAAATATTTAAATAAATAAATAAATATCATGGGACACTTGATACCAATTGACCTAGTCCCAAACTAAGTAAAGCTTGTGCTATGGATACTAGGCAACGGATAAAAATACTTATATAGATAAATACATGTGTTACATTCTTGACGCTTAGCGGTCAAGTAGTAAAAGAGATGATAAACTTTATTATCTCATGATGCTGATATGACTCTAGAAACTAACCTTGTTGACATTCCCGACACGCACTTGTTTGGTTTTCATGAAAGACCAAGCAGAAGTTTTGATTAAGTGAACGTTCCTAAAGAGTAATAAACAATAACGTACGCAACGTATACTGTAGAAAAAAGATTTAAGTTATACAGAAACCGTCAAAGAGGCAATCAGTTGGTACTCGTAACCTCATTCAGGCTAATACGCTTTACAGGTAAACCACTGCATAATTTTCAAAATAATTTCTAAAGGTTTCCTCTAGTTTGCAGTCGAAGTTTTGCAGTGAAGCCAAGGAGGTTTTGCTATACCACTATTTTAAGTGTAAGCAAGATGTTTGGACAGGTATAGGGACCCTGTGTTTACAGTTTTAAACCCACATCACAGTAAAGTTGACGCTGCGGGGCCTTAATTACATAGAGGGTCGGGCCTCTCTCTGTACCTCAGTAAAGACCACGAGAAAGTTTGAAACCGCTAACGTTGAAATATATATCGTAAAAAGGCTACGTTGTACATATTTTTGACAGCAAAAAGCTACCTCTGACATGACAGTAGTATTTTTTAATTTAACATTGTTATGAAGAGGCTTTGTATACACTGTGTATTTTTTTATATCCGTTAACTTCGGCAGACGACTAAGTTCATTGATATGAACTACCTGAAAATAAAAATCATTTTTCTTTGCATATATTCGTAATAGGTTCACGTTCATTGTTAATTGTTAAATCTTACTAATATTATAAATGCGAAAGTTTGTGAGTGAGTCAGTAGGTATGTTTGTTACTTCTTCACGCTGAAACGGCTTTGGATGAAATTTGGCAAAAACTTAGTTTATAACCTGAATTAAAACATAGAATACTTTTTATCCCGATTTTCCTACGGAATAGAGATTGAATCACACAATATACAATCGCGGGGCTTAGAATCATGCAATTTCATATGTAGGTAGCTGGACGTCTAAATAACACATAGGCTACTGTTTATCCCGTTATTCTCACGGGATAGAGATAAAATCCTGAAATAACAACCGTTTGGCTTAGAGTCATGAAACTTGGTATGTAGGTAGCTGGACCCCTGGAATAATATATATGCTACTTCTTATCCCAATATTCCCACGGGATAGGGATAACATCTTGAAATTTCAACCGCTGGATTAAGTCTTGAAATTTTGGACAGTTTTTCATAACACATCCTCAATGAATACCACGATATAAATTTAGGGAATTCCCAGGGGAATGTTGTAAAATCCCGGAATTTTAATGGTAACTAGCAGATCGAATAGTTTACGCGTGCGAAGCCGCGGGTAAATTTTAGTTGTAAAATAAACATACTTGAAAAGTGACATTTACGTGAATATAAGAGAGGCATCAAAAAATCCACATATTTAACTTTAATTTGCTAAATATTGTGTGAATTAAACACGGATTAGTTATGGACTTTACGCTGTTTTACTGCCAATAATTAATAATCTTAACTCTTGATTGTCTTTTAAACAGTAAGAGTTAGGCTACTAGTGTCTTAGAGAAATTAACTTCACTTGACCTGTAGATTGTCCCCTTAAAGTTAACGGATATCAAAAATATCACGGCCTATCTAGTCTAGTCAAATTAACATTATACAAAGTGTCCGGCATACCTTTGTCGGAACTTCGTGAGGTGATACTGAGGTGATGAGTATTAATTAGGACGATTTAGAACTCTAAGGGGCTGATTTACCACCCATTGATTAATTTTAAATGGCGGATAAATGTGATGCCGTCTCCGTTTGTTTTGTTCGAATAGACGGAGACGGCATCACATTTATCCGCCAGTTAAAATTAATCAATGGGTGGTGAAACAGCCCCTTAATGTCTTAGTCCTATGACGTGTGACTTTTTGTCTAATTTGTACGGCACCTTTCCTTGTTCGGGATATTTATAAAAAATATACCACACATTTGATTAAGGCATTAAGGGTTAAAAATATTTCCCATACTCCAATCTATCACCTCCTGAAGTTCGTACATTGTTATTTAGATAGCCTGTGTATGTGTATATATTATATATAATTAAGTATACAAGACGTAGGAACAAAAGTGAATTGAATACAAATTAACGTAAACATGCCATAGGTATTTTTATAAGGCTCCACTTGTCAGCCTATCATCTGACAATACGAAATAAGCATGACGGGCTAATTAGTAGCATTCTTTAATAGATATATTATCTTTGAATAGCAAGACTTAGGCTACTAGTGTCTTGGGGTAATTAACTTCATTTGACCTAATAAACGTCCCCTTAAAGTTAACAGAAATCAATAATAGCACGTTGTATATCTCAGTGATCATTTTCTGTAATAGAAAAACCCACTTTTGATGTTCCCCTTTATTTAATTACGCGCCCCGCAGAGCCTCCGTACCTTAAAACATTTTTCTGGGTCCAGGGGGACGCATTGATCAGAATGAATACAGCCACCTGCCAGTTACGAAATGTATTTCCCTTTGTGATAGTTCGAAAAGACTCCGTAAAAGATTTAGAAATATGCAGACTTTTTCGTTTTACAGCCGGTTTGATTCATTTTATTTTTCACGGCGTCGACAAAATATCGTCATTCTTTTGTCTTGTTTAAGGAGATAAAGTTCAATTCGGAGTAAGTAGAATTTCATGTACCGGTGAATTCAGTTATATTAAATCCCCGAACAAACCAACAAGCTTTCTTTAATCAACTCCATCATCTCTGCCGCCGCTTCCACGAATAAATAAATAAATATCACGGGACAATTCACACCAATTAACCTAGTCCCAAAGTAAGCTTAGCAAAGCTTGTGTTATGGGTACTAAGCAACGGATAAATATAATTATTTAGATAGATACTTACTTAAATACATATTAAACACCCAAGACCCGAGAACAAACATTCGTATTTTTCATACAAATATCTGCCCCGACGCGGGAATCGAACCCGGGACCTTAAGCTTCGTAGTCAGGTCACGAAGAAACAATTGTTAATAATACCAAACTCTGTACCAATATCAACCGATAGGCTAGTACCTATTCGAACAAACTTAAAATATAGGTTCATAATCATTAACTGATTCAACTCCTCCAAATCCACCTCCTTTTCTAATGAATGAACTATGTCACTTATAGCTTGTTCATTTATTAGTTTCCAAAATCTAGTGAATAAACAATAAATTTATTTTTGTAGGTACCTACTTTAATTTTTTTAGAACATGGAATCGACCAAATAAGTAAATTGAATGTAGTTATGTAATATAACTTCGCTTTTGTATTT
The DNA here is from genome assembly GCF_025370935.1 of Choristoneura fumiferana. Taxonomy (NCBI): domain Eukaryota; kingdom Metazoa; phylum Arthropoda; class Insecta; order Lepidoptera; family Tortricidae; genus Choristoneura; species Choristoneura fumiferana. The sequence continues at coordinate 30,769,821 of NC_133472.1, forward strand.
TTATATTCAGTATAACACTGTTGGATGGAATGGAATATTCATGAAATTGGCATAAATATATAGTATGTTGTAAATTCTAATGTCGACAGGAAAATTGCAAAAAAAATCGAATACATACTCCGTCTAACATTAGTAAAAATATTAAAAAAGAAGTATGGGCTTACTAGATGACATATCTTGACATAAGCTCAAGCTTAGTGCCCAGCAATAACAAGAAAAGGATAGAGCTTTCTTAGTCCTCACTTTATTTAACTGTAACTCTGCAGCTATCTCAACATATGTGCTATCGAATCAAATGAATCGTGACTCTCTGTAGAACCTTTTCACAGAATATTTCACAGTGACATCGCATTCCCTAACAAGGAAAATCATTATGACACTTACTGTGCGAACGTTCTACAATGGATCAGAAACCAAATGGGTTGAGAGATCTTAGAACTTCCAGAAAAGGTAATCAGAATAATTCGACAGACTAAGTCAGAAGTTTTCTATTGCCAGACTACTTTTTGAATGATCTCACACTACACAGGTCTAAACTAGCTGTGTAACAGATATAAAATGAAATAATCTTTCATTTTCAATGAAGGCTTTATGCCTACCATAAAATCTAGTCTGACATGGCTAAATGCCATCTCACGTTTGCGTAAACAAGCATGTTTGCCAAGGCTCGTCCAACTGATGTCGCTGCATACTCAACATGCTCTTTTTGAGCGTTTTCGTAAAGAACCGAATGCCGAGTATGCATTGGCCTCTATGGTAGTCAATTTCTGGAATACGTCTCACGCACGTCCCTCCCGTCACTCCGGATAGATAGCGAGATCCATCAGATGATGCTGTTGTTGGTTATCAATCTTGTTCGTCGTACGCCATCGATGTCGAAAATACCTCCGCTGTGATTATTGGTGATAACAGATTGTTGTTGTCATTCTGTGTAAAACAAAAAAAGACGTGAGTTCTGAAATAAAACAATTATCAACTCGAGGATCATTTTTTAACTCATCATCTTGGGCATAGATCAGAGATGTAGAAACTCGTCCCAACGCTAGGCTGGCCTGTAGTATCCACGTGGGGCCGTGCATGTAGTAAATTTTAAATTGTTCAAACAGAAGACCAGTGTCAGCATCTAGGCCGACATCATGCTGAGTAGAGACCATTTCATGATGATTGGTTTCTTTTTGTGCTTTTCTTTATAACATCTATAAAATATACATTTCACGAATAAAAGTGTAATTTTTAGGGTCCCGGAGCCAAAATGGCAAAAACGGAACTTATAGTTTCGCCATGTCTTTCTGTCTGTCTGTCCGTCCGTCCCTATACCCTATAGCCTATAGTGTGGGGTATCGTTGGATAGTTCTTATAAAACCATTAGGGGTTTGCTAAGACTATTTTTCGATTATTTATTTTTGCGAAATATTCAACTTAAGTGCAAATTCTCATTAAAATCGAGCGTCCCCCCCCCTCTAAAATCTAAACCAGGGGTCGTAAAATTTGAAAAAATTCAGGAGGTTCGTAAGTATAACAAACTTTCAAGGAAAACTATAACATCTAAGTTTGCTTGAGAATTATTAGTAGTTTTACTCTTAAATAGCAGCCTCAGCCTGATAAAGTATACCTAAACTTTGAAGATTCCGTATAAAATACGAAACCCTTAGAAAAATATTACTTAATTTTTTCTTAATGGCTACGGAACCCTATTTGGCGTGTCCGACACGCTCTTAGCCGGTTTTTCTTTCTAAGTGTAAATTTCACTCATGAATTTCGAAAAACAGAGGTGTGAATCGCGGGTTTGAACCCACAAGCTACTAGGCTACCACGGCTTTATTTACGACATATTCTAACTATCTACGAGTACCTGATAAAAATCAAACACTGGAATCTGAGAAAACATATTCTCAAGTATTACTTATCACGCACGATCGTTCAAATACTCCATTTACCAGTGCCCTTAGTGTAAGTTTTCGGTTACAAAATACGTCTCGATCGCGTTCGCGTTAAAATCTCAATTTGTATGGAAACACGAACATCGCAAACGTTTCGCTAGAGGCACTGTTCGTGTTTCCATATAAATTGAGATTTTAACGCAAACGTGATCGAGACGTATTTTGTAACCGAAAACTTACACTAAGGGTACTGATGTGCACCAGCATAATAGCAGTATCTTGTTGAATCGTGCGTGATCAATTCCAATCTACAGCGCATCCACACGCTTCAGTGTTAGTAGCTTAATCAACAGCGAGATGATCGTGCCACTGTTGACAATGACGTAGGAGTCGAAGCCTACTCCATTCTAGTTGTAGGTAGTCTAATTGTGTCCGAGTTCATTGAACTCGAAAACGGAAGGTACCCCTGCCAACGGTTAAGAGAACACCGTTAGACTTTCATGATTTCATTATTAGCGACGGAAGCTAGTGATGTATTATTTTAAAAAATGGCCACTGTGTATGATCAAATCAGCGCCTTGTTGTATTGAAACCCAAAACAATCATGTGAGGACTTAAAGGTAATGTATGTTTATAACTTTATAGTTAAACTTACCATTATTTGTTTAAATAAATATAAATTTAAATATTTCTCTTTCCATGTCAGACAAAATAATATTGACGATTCGGCTGAAGTAACGAACCGTGCTGGATCCTAAACCTACACTACAGAGGAGATTGCTTAAGTACGCTTGGAAATGCTTGCACATGTTTGCCCGCACTTATTGCCAAACGTTTAGCCGTAGGAAGGAATTCCAATTTTCATTTAATACTATTTTACAGTAGTTTATTTGCCACTGAATAAAAATTGTATGAAGGTATTCAACACTCATCAAAAGTCTAATAAGCGCACATAAAAATACAAGCAGTATCCTTGTTAATAATTTGGATAGAAAAAACAGACAACGCCTACCGTACTAATTTTATAGGATCCTTACCATCCACGATTGAACGACTAATTGATTTTTAGATTTTTAAATACATACATAAATCGAATGCAATATGAAATTCAATAATAATAACTTAACATTTCAATTTATACCTAGGTGTGGTGTTTAGATATGCCATTTTCAACAGGTGAACTACCTAACTGAAAAAAAATAGGTTCTAGGTAAATTTTTACGAAACACAGTTCCGTTCTATTCAGTTAAACTTGTTAGATTAATAATTAAGCACATCAAGTACTAAAACTATATCCAGAAAACGTATCATAGTTTACCATTTTCACGTAAAACTTTTAACAAAGTTACCGGGCCGCAGGAAGTGCGTCTTTGAAGCGCGACGTGTAAACCCTTAGGCTCGATAAATAACGTGGCATACCCCAACCCTCCTGACATCCGGTAGCCCTCCGCCTACGTCTGACCCTATACTACGAAGTGCAAAATTCGAACTTCGTCTCTTGCCGTCCCGCTGAAGCTTATGTTATTCAATACGAGAGTGAGAGGAACGGTACGATACGAACTTCGATTTTCGAATTTCGTTGTAGACCCCCTGGCTCGCAGCCGCACAGCCGCATCTGAGCGTCACCATTTGCATTTTATTGCCAAAGTTTCTGGCCACAGAATGCCTATTTTTATGGTAAACTTATTCAAATGCACGGCGACGTCATAAATCGGGTAAAGGGGTATTCTGGCGTGAAAGCAAAAAAGTTTTTGAGTACAACGTAACTGCGTATTACCTTGGTCAACGTGAGTTTTATTAGTCATAATTAAGAACTTTAAATCCAAATTAATGCATTTTTAACCGACTTCAAAAAGGAGGAGGTTCTATGTTCCAATGTTCGTATTTTTTTATGTATTTATGTTCACCGATTACTCAGTCAATTGTGGACCGATTTTCAAAATTCTTCTTTTATGCGAAAGAGTATTTTTCTTAGGTAGTAGTTCCATTGTCACAAAGTCAAGATCTGATGATGGTATCCTAGTAAAGTCGAGGGCAAAACTCAAATTTAACCGCTGGCTCGTGCTGAGGCACCGACTTCAGACTGGTAGAAATTTATTTTCATGGTTTATTGTAGTCGGTTCTATTTCTTGTTATATATTTTTTACTGAATTATAAGTAAAATTCATTGTAAACCTAGTTTTATAACAGTGTCACGTTATTGTCGTGTTAGTTTTAGTGTTCCCTCTTGGCTCACCGGTACGGCAAATAGCAAAGCAAAGTCGTCAATCAGAAGTCACCTCAGACGAGTCTGCCCACGTCATGATGAAATAAGACGAAGAAAGCGTTGTCGATTTTTTCCTATACTGAATGAAAATCAATTTCCTTCTGCTGGGAAATTTCATTTATCGACCACCTGCGCGCTGGTGCTCGATCAAGCGGGGCCCAGTACAATAGAGCTCGCCTAATCTTAAAGGAGATTTCCAGAGATAAGTTGAGTTTAAAACCTATGGCGCTCCTCGCGGACATAATTAAGTATATTATACGTACCTAACCTAAAAGCTTATTTCGACACGTTATTTCTAATTTTACCTTTAAAATGTGTTTTTCAATCAATTACTTGATTCAGACGTTACTTTATGGAGTCCATTATCAGTGAACAATAATACAAGCTAAGTAAAGTAAAATTTTGGTACTAGATCAATTGGTGTAATTGTCCCATGATATTTATTCATTAACTTGCTTCTCCACTAAAAACCGTACATCACAGCTACATCTATGCGACACATGTATGTAAACATGCAGAACCCGCCTTCTTGACGCACAGACGTAGCTGTCATAAACAATTTATAGTGAAAAAGCAAAGTAATAATATTGAAGTTCATTAAGTTCTCAACTTAACAATAAAAGTGTGTGAGTGATCGTTTCCACAATGTTTGTATGTTTGTCCGTCTTTCACGTCGAAACGGAGCGACGGATCGACGTGATTTTTGGCATAGAGATATTTTATGGGCCAGAGAGTGACATACAGGCTACTTTTTATCCCGGAAACATGCACAGTTCCTGAGGGAACAGCGCACGACAACCACGCAGGCGAAGCCGCGGGCAAAAGCTAGTAGACTATAATTAATGGTGTCCTTTGCCTTGTATTGATACATTAAGCCGGTATTATAAAATCTTCAGCCGCGTTCACCGTATTATCCCTGTAGGTAATTCAAGCAATCGATATAGACCCGGAGATGGTGACACAAAATATTAGATCATTTGTACCAGTATGGCGGTCCTTCAGGGGTCTAATTACGGAATGACAAAAAAGAAAATGATGGTCATAGCGCTGGTACCGGCGGCCCAAACGCGTGGGCGTTAATCGAACGTGTCGGAGAAATAACGAGTATCGAACGATTTGTTCCACAAAAATGCTTGTATTTGCCGATAGTCGATAAAAAAAAAGTAGGCGGAAGCGCAATGCCACACTTCTCCGGTGTGACTTACAGCCCGCCATACCGACGCGAATACATTAATTTAAAAAAAATCAACCATTTGTACCAGGCTAATTTTTGCGAAGCTAATCATCGTCGAGTAGCCATTCACGGAAATCACCTTGCCATACTTTTCCGACGGTTTCCGCAATGGCCGCCATACCGCCGCAAAGGAGTAAAATTATTTTTTTGCAAAACGATTTGTACCAGCCTAAAATTTTTTAACAGTTCGGTGTATGATCATAAATAGAAGTCTGATAATGCCATACCTGTGGGAGGTGGCTAATTTAAAAAAAAAATTAAGATTTGGCGTAAGTGGCGCCTTTTTCCCTCTACTAGAAGTATGGCAAATATAATAAGGGTCACATTGTATCATATCATTTCCAAAAACCCAAATGCTGTACTGGTACAAATCTTAAAAAAAATTGTCATCTTGGCGTAAGTCCAACAGTCGTCCGTCCCATGTTTACAATCTGAATTTTTTTTTTAGATGGAATTACATCTAAACGAACAGAATACACCCGGAGAAGTATGTACGCTACCACCTACTTTTTTTATCGACTATCGGAAAATACAAGCATTTTTGTGGAACAAATTCTTCGACACTCGTTATTTATCCGACACGTTCGATTAACGCCCACGCGATTGGGCCGCCTGTAGGTACCAGCGCTATGACCATCATTTTCTTTTTTTGTCATTCCGTAATTAGACCCCTGAAGAACCGCCATACTGATACAAATGATCTAATATTTTGTGTCACCATCTCCGGGTCTAATAGTCAATAGTAGTGTATTTCTAGTAGTGTACTGATCCTTATCACTGTGTATGTGTACAAATATCGCCGAAGCCGGAGTTACTCAAACTCAGCCCCCAAGACAGGTCTATACCTAGTTTGGGGGTTGGAATATTTGACCATTCCCGCGACTTCTCTGTACAAACTTTCCATACTCGTTGAACATTGTATTTGGTTTCAAGTTGATTGTACAATAAATCATTTTTTTTCTGTTTACACTCACTCTAATACCTAATCGATGCGCTAGATAATATCTTAAGCGTATCCTGTAAATAATAAAAATTGAAGTTAATTCCGGATTATAACGTAAGCACACCTACTGTAGATTTTGCCCGCGGCTTTGCCCGCATGGAATTCGGTTATCACGCGCTGTTCACTCGGGAAATTTGCATTTTTCCGGGATTAAAGTAGCCTATGTCACTCTCCGGCCCATAGACTATCTCTATGCCAAATATCACGTCGATCCATCGCTCTGTTTCGAGACGGACAAACATACAAACACACAATTTTGTTTTTATAATATTAGTATAGATTCATGATGAATGATTTACCAACTGGCGGACTATATTTAACTGTCGCGTCAAAGTTTCGTTTGCCACAAACTCACGCTGCAAACTTAGTAACGTGGAGGTTATAACTGTCAAAGTTATTATTGCTCGCCGGTGCTTCCGTTACAAAACGTTCAAGGAGCTCAAACTAAGTTTATTCAATAGCGAAATGAATTTAATTAAAGTTGCTCGAACATTGATCTTTTAAACGGAATCTGATTGGTAACGACACAAAAGCTTGCTCAAGTCTCGGTTTCACCGGGGAAAATAATTATGTAAACTTTCAATTATAAAGTGATTGAATGAGTGACCATTTTCATTGAAGTGTATACGCACGCGTTTCAAAATACTAAACAGATAGTTCATTGCGCGCGCCTACTGAAGTCAAGAAATTTATGGAATGAAACCCGTAAAAAGGACTATTAAGCATACCGCAAACCCAGTGCTGAAAAAGTTTTCTATCTTTTGGCATTGTAAAGTGCCAGTCGCAGAAGAGCTTCTTTGTTTCCCATGAATAGACAAAAACTTTAAAAATATCCGTTAGCCACTGAAAAAAAAATTGGAGCATAAAAAAACTTGTTACATTGGTGTCCCAATTACTTACTGAAGAGGCCTAAGGGGGGGGGGGCTTTTTGTTGTGCGGGATGATTATTGATGCATAATACGTTCAGGATAAAATGTCGTTGAAAGCTGCATCACTTCTTTAATTTTTAATATAGGCACAAAACAAATAAAAGGGAACAATATTGATGTGGATTGTAACTTTGAAGGCTTTCAGTCTTGGTCCTGCGGGAGTTCAGTAAATGTATTCCGTTGAGTGCGGACGGGCGGAGTCGCGCCTGCCAGACAGCGCCTAACGTTATCCATAAACCAATATCTTGTACCTACTTACTTTCATACCTACAGTCCAAGATGGCGGCAGTCCTAGCAGTGTAAGAATGATTTTGTCGCTCACACAGTATAATCTGTACTTCTCTGGCAATTTCACTCAAGTTTTCATCAGTAACACTTTTGAAAATACAAGAACAAGCGAGAAACACCTGGTAGGACCAAAAATTTAATATTACTAGTAAAAGTACTACTTATATAGTAATATTAAGTTTATGTCAGGAGGACAGGTTTGCTGTTACTTTACCATCCTTTAGCCATAAAGATAAGCTGTACTTAATTCATAGAATTGATAATAGTAACTACGTAGCTACTAATAATAATCTATTTAATAGAGGCCGTTCGATGCTCACTTTTTAGGGTTCCGGAGCCAAAATGGCAAAAACGGAACCTTTATAGTTTCGCCATGTCTGTCTGTCTGTCTGTACATCCGCGGCTTTGCTCAGGGACTATCAATGCTAGAAAGCTGTAATTTTGCACGGATATATAGGTAAACTATGCCGACAAAATGGTACAACTAATCAATCATAAAAAAATTTTTTAGTTTACCTCCCATAGACGTAAAGTGGGGGTGATTTTTTTTCTCGTCCAACGTCCCGTTTCGGGTATCGTTGGATAGGTATTTTAAAATCATTAGGGGTTTCCTGATACGATTTTTATATTAAGTGATCTGTTTGTGAAATATTCAACTTTAAAGTGCAAATTTTCATTAAAATCGAGCGTCCCTCCCCCCCCCTCTAAAATATAAACCGATGGGAGGAAAAATTTGAAAAAATTCAGGATGGTAGTAAGTATATCAAACTTTCAAGGAAATATGTTACGTAATCCTTATAAAAATATTACTTATTTTTTTCGTAATGGCTACGGAACCCTATTTTGGGCGTGTCCGACACGCTCTTGGCCGGTTTTTACTTCAATTTATAAATACGATTATGTTTCCATAATAGTCTAAAGATACAATAAAACGTGATTCGTAAAACATAAACAGGTTAAGTCTGCGTATTGACATAGTTTGAGGCCGTGAGAAGGACATATGACAGTTTTTGTCCCGTGTATAGTTCCTGCGGGCACGCGATAAACGAATTCTTAGCAGACAAAGTCGAGGATAATAGCTATTATTTGATATAAAGACAAAAGTACACCATTTTACGAGAAGGTACTGCGCGATATTCGAATTATTATTTCTGTTACGGATAAAGCGTGACTACGTGCTAAACATGGTACTTACACATAAGTAAGTAATATCGTTACTTGGTAGTTTAACTTCTACCTAGGTTAGCAAATAGTACCTACATACATGGCATACATATATCTGGAATGTACAGGGGTCACTTACGAGAAAAATATAATATACCTTGTAATACGTAAAATGTTTGGCGGTGAATCAAAATTATTTTACTCACTACTTGTAGTAGAGCATAAAATACTAACACACATACAGAAACTATAACCCTTCTATATAATATAACCCTTCCTTTTGATCCTTCCATAGAAGCTTAAAAATTTGATGCACAACATACTGTACCTTCGTCGTAAAGGAAAGAGAAAATCTAAAACCCAAGCAAAAGCCGCTGACCGAGCATAGTGTTCACCCTTCCTAACAACGCATAAGTACTTATTTCTGTAACTAGTTGGAAGACCGATGAAAGTCGCTCAAACTTGTACTTATAAGTTTGCCGACCATTTGATTTCGTCAAGTTTGATTTGACTCTTTGTTTACTATTGAACAAATAATAAAAGTTTTTACTATTTGCATCATTTCCTCAGAGCTTGAACAAAGAAGTCAATTTTACACTGTTTTTGAAAGGATAATGAAAAATGCTTATTTATTGCACATACACTTGAAATTGTGGCCTCGTTCAGGGAAAGTTTAAAGAAATTATAGCTAGACACTGACACCTGAGACGAGACTGTGTTTCGCTTTTGTAATTGTTGGATTTAATGTAAATAATTTTGTTTTTATTTTCTCTCTTTTGAGTATTTCTGTTTTTTCTCTTTACCGCACGTAATTTTCACTGTCTGGTTATCCTCTATATAACAAAATGTCTTCTCTTAACTAGGTTAGCTGGAAGAGATCCCTTTTTAGGGATAAGCTCGCCTTTGTTGTCTCTCTGTGTGTTTGTATTTTTATGTTCAATAAAGAGTTTACATACATACATACATTCTATTCTATTATTGAAAAAACAAACGTTTGACTCGGGTCATTTTCAGCACTTTACTCACTAATTTTCGTTATGCAATATTTTTTCAAAACGACCTAATTTCAGTGAGAAATACATTACTATACATCAACACCGTTTGTTTAAATACAATTTGGGCAACAGGAAAACAGTTGAAAACCCTAAATAAACGCTGTTAAAATAGACGTCCACTTGTTGTACCGTCACACTAAGAACCACTATCCCGTTGAAATGTCGTCACCAAGTAGGTATGTCCGAGTGTGTTGGCTGCCGGCCCCTGTCAACTCCCAGCATGATCGAGGTAGCGTACCCAAGAAGTAATTGAGACATTTCACCTAAAACCTTCAAATACAATAAAACAGAAAAAAGCTTTTACACATACCAAGTGGGGAAAAGATTATGATAGGCATAGTGGTGCCCATTTTAGGTATGGGGGCTCTCTTTACAGCAAAAGTCCATTTGGCTAGTTGGATATCGCTTGCTGGCCTTGATATAGGTACGCTAACCTTTGGACTACGGAACATTAATTTTTTAAAGCATCTGCGACGGTTGCGAAAAGCTAAGAAATGTTAAAATAATTTTAGGAAAACCTGACATTTCTTTGTAATTCCTTATAAAATCATTAGTGTTAATTATCCTTGTTGTTAAAAGAAAATTTTGTAAAAAAAAAATACTAATTTTATCAATGCGCATAATCTCAACTCAACTAAATATTCGAAATTAGGAAGTGATCAATTTACCGATCGTACAAATAAAGTTTCTTTACTCACTGACTCCGAACAATTTTCGCCCTATTGACGGAATACCCCAGTAATTTGACTCAGATTTATTTTTTATCAATGTATAGCATATCGTTAGAAGGTCATAAGCTAAAAAAGTAATTTAAAAAAAATGAACTGCTCAATTGTGTTTAGTTTTTTTAGTTGAATTTCGAAGATAGATTTTTTTTCACACAATCAATAATTTTTTGGAGTAAAAATTTTACAGTTAAAATATAATTTATTTACACATATTCTATAAACTATACATAGATAGATACAGAAATTTGGAGTAAAAATCCTCGTATTACGTCCATTTGAGATATCAATTACAAAAAAACTATTATTATTTAAACAAACATGTACTCGTACTACCAAGTATTCAAATTATAATTTTATATACAATAATAAAAAAGTTACGAACGTCTAAAGGCGGGATTTCGGGAAATTTGAGAAAAAACATTTAAAAAATCATCTCCAAAACCGTGACCCTTAGGACCCAAGATCCAAGGGGGAAAAGCAAATAGCCCCAACAATATTCCAAAAAATATTTTTAAAAAGTACACGCAATGACTGAAATACACTGATGCGTATGATTGTCAATAATGAATAGTATTTGACCAAACCTTTGGTTTCGACTAAATATCGATTGAAACTCTGAATAACATACTTATCTGTACCAGTCTGCATTCAAAACTAAAGTGTTGACTTTTGAAACAGTTCAGATGTAAAAGTAAGGCTGCGTTTACACCAGAGATGTGCGAGGATCTGTTGCGAGGAATGTTTTTTTCATGAACCAATAGAAACGATTCATTTACCTAGCCTTACTCCGCCTAGCTGTTTGCGAGGGTAAGTTTTCTAATTCGATATTAGACCTAAGTTTTAAAATTTATTTTTCTTCCATATATACCTACCCTAGATAGTAGTATCTAATGAACATAAAACTAGTTAAATTTTTAATATCATGTTTATAAATATTACTTAATTTCAGTAGGTGTGCAAATAATTATATCACGTCTGTCTTAGTAGGTAAGTCACGGATTTAGCTGAAAATCCTGTTCAAGTCCGCACACTGAAATAAGTAAATTGGCCGAAACAAAAAAAAACTAAATTATTAAAAAAAACGTTATCTACATTAACCTGTATGTAATACATACCTGCACAAATGTTTGTTATGAGATTACGCCGCCCAGCTTCTTTTGGCTAGGGTAACAATTAGCTACATAAGGTTACCGTATACCTACTCTCCCCGCTCGCTCGAGGGCGCGCCCTCGCCCTGCGTCTGTTTATGAACCCTGTGTGGTTTAATAAAACAAAGTGCAGTTGGAATTTAGTCCCTCCACGTACTTAAAAAAACGATGTAATTTTTCTCCTGGATATTATCTCGCTGTACGATGAATTTGTGCAATCTTCATCGGAAGATTTCGCAAATTTATTAATTATCTTCACAAGCGATACGAGTATTGCTTGTTTTTAATTGATATACATTTTAATATTTTTGTCCAGTACCTATTTTTGGCCAGAACCTAATGTTTTCGAAAAATATCGGATACTTTAAGAAATGGCTCTACAAGATTAAAAATTCGTCCAAATTGATAGACTTGGTCTTGGCTCATTGAATTGTTTTGTTATTGTTTTTGGAAAATAAATATCTTCTGAATCATTGCAATACTTAGTTAAAATGGACGCATTCATTGTTTTTTTTATGTTCGAAGTTATAGTTAATATCGTACCTAGACGTCCGCACTTTGCTCTGGCTAAAACAGGAAAACATGCGTTTACCCAGATAAATACAAGACCAAGCTATATCGATTGACCCCCCCACATAACAAATTTCATCAAAGTCGTAGAGCTGTTTTCAAAATCACGGAATTAAAGAAATAAACCAATAGATAGGTAAATATATCACCAAGAAATGCTCGTTTAAAGGTAAGCATTATATTTTATTCTGAAGCTTAAAAAAATCACCGTTAATTACAAATCAAGAATTTCTGCTTTACTGGAACGCTTTTCACACATCAATTAGTTTCTCTCCGATCAAAGTCCTTTTGCTCCGCTCAACATTTTAATTGCAACTTAGCGAGGCTTCCGGAACCTGTTACTTAGCATACTGGACTAGAGCGACAGAGAAAAATATCATTGAGTAGCAGGACAATTATTTCTTGCAATAAATAAACTTACCTGTATTTTGTTTTTTCTAACATGATTCAAATTACAGATACCAAACTGACATAACTAGAGTCCCTCCTACTGTTACGCAAACTATCCATACTTTTGCATGTACCTACCTAGTGCTTAAAGATACTGAAGTCTTTGGCTTAAAGTAGCAATAGCATTATTTGTTGGTTTAAACGTAAAGCTATCGAACTTATTATTATTTGAATTTTAAAATATAATTTTCAACACTTGGAGTGTCACTTTCCGACTCTGATGAACAATCTTGCAAATTAATAATAAGTTTGTTTATTCTACTTTTATTTTTATCGATCACCTCTAGCAATTGCAGCCTATTGAAACAACATGGTAAAGGCGCTCATTAAAGAAAGTACGTCAATATAACGCAGTACCTACGCAGTAACTTAACAATTAGTTAGGGAATTTGAGTTCAATTATTCAAGCAATCAGCAGTTTTAATGTGATTATATCTCTGTTGGAAAAAAAATTACCGCCTCACATCATGTGTCATTTGAATCATGTTAGAACAAATAGAGTAAGTATATATTATGCAGGTAACTCAGACCTCAGGCATAGGGCTCGGAAACATAGCGACAAAACAGCTTGATTTTTATTTAAAGAAGACTTGGCTCATTCTATGAGTCACCTGGTCTTGTCTAAAAATAGTTTTCAGTTGCTTCTTAAGGCAGCTTCTTAAAGTGAGAACTTTTGGGAACTACGAATGACTATGATTAAATGCCTGGCCGATGATATAAGCTCCGGTGTGGTTATAAAGGCTCACATTTCTTAATTTGTACAATGTTACTGACAAATGAGTGCCTACATATATTATGTACAATGGCCTGCATAAGTGGATGGACACCTTACGTTCTATAATCGTTTGAACACGAGAGTTGACGATTGGTTAGGTGTTCACAAGAAATGAACTAGATGGCGCTGTTAAACAGTTATTATGATATGATCGATATTTTATCCCCGTAACAGCAATGTGCCGATAGCTGAGTTGGTCGGCTGCTTAGATAAACTCGTAAATGATCATAAGTTCGTATCCTACATATCAGAATTGTTTTTTGTTCTTATTTTTTATTTTTAAGTTTCTATTTTAATTTGTAGATAACTGATATGGAAATAAAAAAAAACTGAAAAAAGGATAACGTTGCAACAGAAATAATACACGTTTTGAAGTTTAAAACATAAAATTTTTATTCCTAAAACAATATTTCTATTCATTAAATATTGACGCAGTTATTATATACTATATATATTAATTAAATAACTGAAAACCAGAAAGTACTTTGCGCAGAATACAGAGTAGAATCGATTACACTATGTTTTAAATCAGGTAGTGTTAGAGTTTTTAAATCCTTTTTTATTGTGTCCAGTCTAAATATTACGAATTCATACGCCAATTAAATGTTTTAGGGATGTTTCAACAACTAACTTAAAATAAATGAAAAATATTTTCTGTGTGTCGTGTGAGGTTTTCAGTTATTTTATTAGCACCTGATCAAAAGTTGTATTTTAACATTTTATTGAGGTATTAGCTTAAGTATTCATTCCGATTCTGGAAAGAGGATTGAAGCCGAACCACAATAAAAAATAGTATTTGAAAGTAAATTATACCTGAGACCGGGTTATCATAAGACTCGTACGCGTTATATATAAACTATAATAATTGAAGTTTTCCAGTTTTAAACATTTACTTATCAATAATTGATGGCGTAGATCCACTGTAGTGTGTTACTGACAGTTATAATAAGATTACAGTCATATATTGAACTTTCACACTTATATCACATAAGTAAACAAAACTATCAAGGTATAATTAAAAGTTTTGTTCATAATAATCAAATAATTACTTTTCATAACAAAGTGATACCTACAGGATCACAAATAAAGATAAATATTTTGGTTCATATAATACAGTGTGCTAGGAAATCAGATGCGGATATTTTAAGGATCGATTATTTGCATCGTCGTTAATTGGTTTCAATTAAATTAAATTAAAAAAAATACAGTTAATTTAATGTTAATGCGAGGATGAATTTTTTTGAACGGAATGGTATTTTTGTATGAAGCAAAAAAATATTACCACACTATACTTAAATAATTTATGTGTATAATTAATTATTAGGTTATTAATTACATACCCTGAAAATATCCGCACCTTATATATTTTATTATAACATAATTGTTTGAGTATATAACCCGGTCTACACGTAACTATCAATTTTATTTTAATAACTGTTGTAACCACCATGATTGTCGATAACTGCTTGCAAAAAGAATCGCATCGATGCAACTAGATTTTCACACATATTAGAGCCGCGAATACTGTCCCTTATTTTTACACAGTGGGCTTCTAATGTTTCCGGAGTTCGCTTATTTTTGTTATCCCAACGTTGGACATGGTTATAACAACTCATAATTTTTCAATGGGATTTAAATCCGGTGATCTGGCAGGCCAAGGAACGACTTTAACATTATTTTTGTGTTGATTAAACCAGTCTTGCACAATATAACTGTTTTTATCTGTAACAATATAAATAAACATAAAATAATATAACGTAGATATCATTTTAATGAAGAAGTTGGTAGGATGAACGTAACCAAAAAAAACTCACATTAACATTTCTCTACAAATTTCCGACATATTTTTTCCTTCTTCATATAAATTAATAATTTCACAACTTTTAACCATCTCAATATTGCGATGAGAACTCATTTTAAAGAATAATTACGATAATCAGCAGATTCAACTGAAAGAGACGATCAAACGATGTTGCAAGCAGCTGAACAAGTAGCAAAATCTGTAATAAAAACTTAGCCTGGTAGTTTGAAGATCTTCAGTCTACCCTCTTTAAGTTTCGTTAAACACGCATGACTTACCGATTAATTTTAAGACGACCCGATATAGATCCGATTTTCATCGCTTATGATAACAGTAATATGGTCAAGTGGTTATGAACTTCGTTCTTCGTTCGTATGTCACAAGTTCGAATCCCACCAGGCGATAATATTGAGTTTGTGTTTTTGTAAATTTACTGCTAGATTTGGAGATTACTAAAGTTGACACTCATTCGCAACATGGGTCATCATAAATAAAGAATTTCATTATCATCAGCCTCCCAGCCTATAGATACACGTCCCACTGCTGGTCACAGGCCTCCTCTCAGAATGAGAGGCTTGGGCCGTAGTTCCCACGCGGGCCCAGTGTGGATTGGGAACTTCACACACACCAAACAATTGAACAAGAACGATAGTAATGCGAATAATAATATTCTCCTTCTCTTACGATAAGTACGAAAGAGACAGAAAATGTCGTTACGCGATTCGCGGTATCATCTCACGGTGTCCCACCCAGGCAGGGACATAATTTAGTTACTACGGCAGCGAAATATAAAATTTCTAACATGAGTATAAATATTTTTTTAAGGTCAGCGCCAGCGCCATCTAGTGAGATATTAATAAACTAACTAAGTTAGTAAATAAGTAATACCGCTAATACACTTCAAACACATAGATGGCGCTGTTTCTCGCGTCAGACGATATGTTTTGGAATTGTCCATCGACTTTTGCAGCCATAGTACGTACGTATTAAGTCTGAAGGTCTGAAACCAACCGACTTTTTTTCAATTAATTTATCATAATCTTCTTCGTTTTTAATCGGGTAAAATTGTATAGGTACAGAAAATAAACTTCAATTGATCAAAAAATAAGGAACTGTCAGGTAAATCACGGGCTATTTTAACCGATTAAAAAAGGAGGTTCTCAATTTGATTGAATTTTTTATTGGTTTTTCATTAGGTAAGGTTGGCAAACCCTCTCACAAAAAAATCATCAAAATATAGGTGACGGCGATTACTTAACTCCGGGTGATAAGCATAGGTACATTTTAGATATTTCACAGTCAATTTTACGTAAAAGTAGGCAATCTAAAAAAAAGTACATGTTTACAAAATATTTCTCATTATCTTCGCGCGGAAAGGAGCGTTCCAATGGAAAGAAATCTGCAAATATAGTCTTAGGCCAGGCACGTGCGACTCGCATGAGTGACATTTAGTACGAGTGGCCTATGTTTGTTACGTGACAAAATGTCACTCGTGCACGCGCTGCTTTAGGTCGGCCACAGAGCTACCGACTTTGTTCTGTATTCTGTTCTTAAGAAGAAGGGTTTATCGTCACACACACGCCGGCCAGCCAGAACCTTCTAATCGGCGATACTATAGGCTGCTTGCTTACACCTACGCACATTCTTGCCGACCCGGGTCGGTAGGTATGTGACGTGTGTTACCTTTTGTATTGCATCCTGTCTTGCCTTCTGATTCCAATTTTTTTATACCTAGAACAGAACAGAATCGAATCGGTAGGTCTGTTGCTGGCTTTAAGATCATGTTAGGGTGGTTTCGCACTACGTCCAATCCAAATCCGTGAAAATATTCCGTCATCCGATTGCTCTCCAATCTAGTGCGCACACTACCATACAAATAGTTCTACGACTACTCCAGTCCAGACCGTACTTTCACGGTTTCGGATCGGACGTAGTGCAAAACCGCTTTTAGGGTATAAAGTACCTACCTACATAACTATAATGTAATTATTTGTTACCAGGCACGATGTGGCGGTTGGCGCCACTAGTGACGCGGCTGCTCGTCGTGTCACTGGTGGCGCTCGTGTTCGCGGAGAGCGCGGGCGGCACGTCCGTGGCCACGGTGCCCCCGCGCAACGCCACGGCGGCGCGGCCCACGCCCGCGCCTCGCAAGCCGGGCCGCCAGCGCACCCGGCGCCGGACCACCACCACCACCACCACCATAGAGCCCGATGAGGACGAGGAAGATATCACGACCACGCCTACCACCACCACAGTTGACCCAAGGAGGTTTGATCATAGTAAGTAGTTTACCTTCATATCACGGTGGCAACGGATATGTTTCTATTTCTTATGTTTTTATTTCTATCTTTACACAAGAGGAAGGGTATTTCTCTGGACGTGTTGGCGAGGGTGCTCCTACGCGTCCCGGACGGGCCCGCGACGCGCAGTTAATGCAGTTTTCAATACCTACATACTGCGGTGACGTGAACCTAAAAAAAGCAGCCTGCGACCTGCATTAGGACTGGTTATGATTCGTGCACAGTTGCAAAATAGTAAGTGAGTAGGAAAGAGTAAATTTGAAGTGCTATCAAGTTACACAACTACATAGGCGAACATTTTCGCCCTTGTGTTGTTTGCTATCTTAGGTGACGCTCGAGCAAAAATACCCCGCTTAGCCAAAAGTACGCGAACTGCTTGTACATCAACCTGCCCTTTAAACAAGTTTACTGTATTGGCTTTATTTCGTTTATTCGTAATATTCAAGCCACAGTTACCTGCGGAACTGGAGGTTTCTGCCATAAATCGTGGTATAATTAGGCGCTCGTTAACTCGTACGTGTCTGCCTCATTAACTGATTAATCCCCTAGCGGCTCACTCTGAGCAAAAAATCTAATTATTCCCAACCGTATCAGGAGGTAATTAACTAGAACAACAGCCTTATGATATTTCTAAGTAAACTCCAAAAATATTCTACTTGATATTGTTATCCAAACACAAATTACTTACCTACTCGTATATTAAGTTACAGTTACACTCCGTGTGCCTTTTGCTGAGCTTAACTTGTCGTTTCCGTTGCAAAGTAGACTTAATGTTTGAATTCACTTTTAATTTTGCATTTCAAACTGCATGTTTGCCGTTATGTGTCTGCTTAAGATGTTTTCTCGGCACAGTTAATCTTTTAAAGACAAAAAAGAAATGTTAAATGTTTTTTTCTTCAATCAACGGAATAACTTTGTACATGTTTTATGACATAAGTAAAAAAAGTTACCATTTAACTAGACCCTTTTTGTCGTCTAGATACGAGTATATACAGGGTGTCTGGAAAAACGATGTAGGGACTTCAGGAATTTAAACCCTAAAATTAGACTAAGGACAATCGATTACGTGATAGTTTTTTTATCTTTTTTTCATTGTAATTAAAACATTATTAATAAATTGAAAATACAAACTGAAATATAGATGCACAGAAAAAACAGAAAAATAAGACCATCACTGGGAATCGAACCCAGGTCCTCGGTATCCGTACCGCGTGCTATACCGCTACACCACTGATGTCAACGGTACCGACACGAATTTCCCCTATGCACCTCACATCTCAGCTTGTTTGTTTCTTACTTAGTCACTTAAGCAGTGACGCTAGCGACATCTATGCCGTAGCCCTCATCGAGAAGCTTTTCCTGGGTTCGATTCCCAGTGATGGTCTTATTTTTCTGTTTTTTCTGTGCATCTATATTTCAGTTTGTATTTTCAATTTAGGTTTTACGGGATGACCGTAAAAGTAAAAATTTGGAATTGAAATAAAAAATACAAAAAGATTCCAAAAAACCAATCTTAATTTGATTGCTTAGTAACGATATCTCTTTCCGAGTGGTTAGTTCCAATGGAGTGCCGAAAAAAGCTTCTCGATGAGGGCTACGGCATAGATGTCGCTAGCGTCACTGCTTAAGTGACTAAGTAAGAAACAAACAAGCTGAGATGTGAGGTGCATAAGGGAAATTCGTGTCGGTACCGTTGACCATCAGTGGTGTAGCGGTATAGCACGCGGTACGGATTACCGAGAACCTGGGTTCGATTCCCAGTGATGGCTTATTTTTCTGTTTTTTCTGTGCATCTATATTTCAGTTTGTATTTTCAATTTAGGTTTTACGGGATTGACCGTAAAAGTATAAATTTGGAATTGAAATAAAAAATACAAAAAGATTCCAAAAACCAATCTTAATTATTAATAACATACTATCCATTAAATCATATTTTATTATTAGTTAACTTAACAATTATATGATTAGCCTATAAGGAAATTGTAGGGCACATTGAGCCAGTGGCGTAGCGTAGTGGGGGCGGGGGGTGCAGTCCGCGCCGGGCGGCAATTTTTGGGGCGGCAAAATTCCATAATAAATAATAGTGAATAATATCTAGATAATATATTTCACAGTTTCGATTCTGACCGATTAGAATGAACATAATTTTTTCTATTACTTACACCTACTGTAACGAAATCGGGGAATCACCTTTCTACAATAATGACATAAGTATTAGTTTTTTTAAGACCTCACAAGAGGGCGGCAAAGTTTTCAAACTCAAACTCAAAATCATTTATTATTTGCTTTGAAACAATACAAAATACTGAATCAATTTCTTGCGCCCCGCGTGGCTGATACCAACGCTACGCCACTGCACCATAACTGCATTGAGCGTGACTTGAAAAAAATACGGATATTATCATTCCAAATTTTCAGAAACATGTTTGATTTGTTTTCCTTAATGAAAAAAAACGGTACTAAATTTTGTTACCAAAAAACTACCAAAGAACCACGAGGACGAAGTCGCAGATAAAACTAGTGTAATTATAAACAACAAATGTTAGCCTATTTTGTCCGTTAACCTCTCTTTATTCCCGAAAATGTTGTAGATATATTGAATATCTATCTACTTAATACAAACGAATTTAATATTTTAATCTACTCAAAGCACTGAACTTCGAGTTGATCCGATCCACTTAACAAAGCCCATGTTTTTAAGATTCTGCAAGATTCTGAGGACGGAAGAGGAGGGAGTGACAGCATTCACATCATGTTCTTATCCAAAACACGAAAGTAATTTAAGAAAGTGTCCTCTGGCCAGCGAGTGATTGCGCCGCGTCACCTAGAAGTGGCTCGACCGTGTCGGACCCTTCTGCGAAATATCGCCCGGTGCTGCCGCCAACCTACTCCTTCGTAGAACAGTAAAAGACATAAATATCAAGGGTTAAAAGCCAAATTGGTTTAAGCGACATTTTGGGTGAAATTGACTTATCTATATATTTGGAATCAGCAAATTTTTCTGCGTCGAATGGTCTGGGTGGCGGCCGATTCGTAGCATTTTTCGTCGCTTCAACCAATTAGACTTTTGGTTAAATTAACCGACATAAAATACACGAAATTATAGAAGGGTAGGACATAAAACATGTATCTAAGTTAAAGTGTGTTACATCAGCTATTTTAGCTTTTTCGTTGTATTATTAGATGGTTATTATAGCGTTTTCGGTAACATTGTTTTGCTATATGGACGGGTCGGATAAATAACTTGTCTTTTTACAGAAAATTACATTTTATGTCGCTTAATTTTTTTTCTTCGGTATCAACACCACAAAGATAGTCGCTTGAAACAATTTGGCTTCAATAGGTTTTAAACAACATTGGCACTTCAACTGTTTTGCTTGGAACAAGGCTGATCAAGCCTTGTCGATTGTTAAACTCTACTTCCTGCAAAAATAAATCTTTGAAATAGCCCACCTGTAAAGTTAAAAAATTGTGGCTTAAACCAATTTGGCTTTTAACCCTCTATATATACAGCCATAGCGTCAAAATATGTATACATCGACCTTATGTTTAGTGGCATAAAGGTGTAAGTACCTATATATATTTTTGAGATCTTGGTAACGTATATAATATTTGTGCCCTTGACCGTACTATGTACCTATATTATGTCTTTCCATGGTCAAGAAGAAGTTGGGCATGTCTTTTGTTTTCAAAAACTTATAAGCACTTAATTAAGTACCTACAGGTAAACGCTTAATCATATGTTTCCAATCCGCATTGAGCCCGCTGGGCACTATGGCCCAAGCGTCATTATCGTTCTGACAGTAGGCCTGCGCACTGCCGTGGGACGTATACAGACCAAAATGATGATGAAACCCTCAATCACCAACTAAATAAAGTATAGGTAGCGATACGCTATTTCTGTTTCTTTGGCTAGTTGAAGTATAATTTTGATAGTGTTTTATGCGGCGATTAACCTTAACAGTAAACAGTGATTATAAAATTATAATTGCTCTCGTGTCTGACATTCTTTAATGCGCAAATTGTCTCCACGTGATTTCTGGAATTTTACTATCAAGTTGCAAAAACTACAATCAACGTACAACGTCCCTCTCAAAGAGAGTTTACTTTGACACTGGCGAAATTGTCCTATTAATTAGGACAGAAAAGCCATATTTTAAAAGAGAAGAAGAAGAAGAAGTATACCTAGGTAAGTAGACACATATGAAAAAAAATAACTATGAAATGTAGATTTCTAAAATTCCGACAAAGTAAAAAGTATGATTAAATTTGAGTTCACTTAAAAAAGTAGGTAAGTATCTTAAATTGTGCGTGTGTGTGTGTGTGTGTATGTGTGCCACTTGCATCCACTGTTGCCTACAACTCTCGCAACATCGTCCGTCCACCTAGTGAGAGGCCTGCCAACGTTAAAGTAGTAATTAGTTGTACTAAAACTACGAGTATTATTTGAAATTCTTTTGACTGACTTATCTCATTTTACTCGTGAACCGATTCGTTAATCCAAGAACACTGCAAAACTGAAAACCACGTCCACGTCGGTTAAGTCGCTCCTGGTATTAGCACGAGCAAACGCACTAAACAAACAAACTGACAAACAGATAATAAATAATTCTAAAAAGTATTGTTTTGGGTTCTATTGCGCTTATAAATATTTACCACTGTAACAGATTTTCTCAAATATTTTCAATGTACTTACAGCCACCGACTACTTACAGATTCATTATAAGTATGTATAGATTACACGTCGAAATCGTAGCTATTATTGGTTCACACTATGTTTTTGCAAACAAATCAGCACCAAATGTAATTCCTGCAGTTAGACTATGTTTAGTAAGAGTAACAAAGAAATAAAATGAAAACATTTTCCAATAAAGTCCGTTCAGTCTGGTGCAATATTACAATCACCGGCGGAAGTGTTAGTCAACAAATGGATGAAAGTTGTGCTTTGTTAAAATCAGAAATTAACAATTTCAGCTTTACAATGCCACAATCAGCGACAGCATTTTATTGAAGTTGAAAATTTATTTACATAGACACAAATTGCGAGATGGAAAGGACTTTTATCAGATCTATGATGCTGGTTATCTCTGGCCATAGTTGGGTAATGGTTGTGTACAAGAAAAGAGAAAATAACAAAATTATTACTATTGTTGAAATCAGGGAACTCGACCTTGGAGGCTGTTTCACAATGGGGTGATGCCAAAATGGTCGAATTCAACCCAGGCTTTTCTTTTTTCGGCGAAACGGAGTCCATTCCAACTGACTCCAACTTTCCAGATGTCCCCGTTCCGATTAACAACCGTCTGAGCTCTTAGGGCTACGAGTAGATCTCTCATCCAATCTTAATTTCGGTCGCTCCATCGAGTCCATGGTAAAGACTGCTGCCATTAAACTGGGTATCCTCTCCAGGGTGAGACGGTACTTAACCTCGGAGCAGCTCTTACTTAAATCTTTAAAGAGTTCAAGTTCGCTCTTGCATGGAATACTGTTCCCATCTCTGGGATGGATCTGCTAGATATCAGCTGGATGCTTTGGACTCGTTGGAACGCCGAGCGAAGAGGATCATAGTCAGTGACAGAGGGGCAAATCTTCTGAGCCTCGAACACCGTAGACGAGTGGCCTGCTTTTCGGTTTTTTATCGGTTACATTTCGGTGAATGTGCAAAGGTTCTACATAACCTGATACCCTCTTCCCCTTTCCGTCACCGAATGATTAGGTGCAGCGAGCGGTTTCACCCTTATGTTGTAGACATTCCTCCATTACGCACGAAGCGGTTTGCCTCTTCTTTCATTATGCGGACGGCTAAGGAGTGGAACTCTCTGCCGAGGTAATCTAGACATCTTTAAGGTTAAAGTGAACAGACACCTTCTAGGCAAACGTGTACCATCTTAAGCCTCATCTTTGCCTTCTATCAAGCGAAATTGAGGCCAAACTTAAGCCTATTTTTTTATTAAAAAAAAAGGTAAATTTCAATAAAAAATAAAGAACTAACGCATTTGTTCGTAGATTCGTAGTGAGCCTCTTGTCCTTTTTTACTATGATATAACTATGATTTTTTATATTCGATATACTCTCCACGATACTCTATAAGAACAAACTTCCATTCGTCACCCCCTATTTTAAGGGAGTGGGGGGTTAGAAAGAGACAAAAAGTTGCCTATGTCACTCTCCGGACCATCAACTATCTCCACATAAAAAAACACGTCGATCCAAAGCTCCGTTTCGACGTGAAAGACGGACAAACATACACACAAACACACACACTTTCGCATTTATAATATTAAGTATTAAGTATGGAAGTATGGATTTGAAGGATGCCAGTAGTACCTGAATCAAAAGACAGTGAACAACTTAACCTTTGATTGTTACAAAGCAACAGCGAGTATTCGTAGTTACGAGTATACTCCCTTTTAACTCACAACCTATCCAGTTAAGATTTCAGCATGCTTCAGCTCACATTGCTTCTCTACTATTTACCTCAGTAAAGCTCTAACTTGTAATAATACTTAATTTGGAAATGTTAATGCAGGATGTTTTTTATCACATTTCCATTGTTATCTACGGTGAACAAGCCATTTTTCTTTGAACGGTTCCTTCACGGATATAAGTAAAACATATTTTTAAAAAACAGTAACTAAACAATCATTAATATTTTTATGCAAATTTGGGATTGGTATGAGCATGTCAGTAATTAAGTATTTTTTCCTCACTTACTTCTTCTTATATTCTTCAGAGTACTTTTGCTAAAGTGACAGTAATTTCACTACTTGAAATATATTTAAATATCCACAAAAATTATTTAGAATCATAATGTTTTTTAAACGAAGTAAAAGCAGAATATACGAGTACATAATTAAAAAATACATAGAATTGATTTTACAAAGTTACGATATGTACCTAAATATGAAAAGAACGAATGGACGATACGAGTATTTCCAGATATTTTATTTAATATTCGCGTTCTTTATTCGTACGTTCTAGTGAATTTACGTAGAAATGGCGCAGTGCACCCAGCCGAGAGAGTTTATATCATTTACCAACTTTAAGCCGCCTGCTCTTCATTCGAAAGTTTGATACAGTTTTACGGACGATTTAATTAAAATAGGATTTTTTCGCGAAGTTCGATAGCCTTCCGGAAAGCACCCACGGCTTTGAGTATTTTCAACATGCTTTTAAACGAATCATTAAACGGTAAAGAAAATCAACTGAACAGTAATATAAGCACAGGGTTTTTCGATAAACATGCTAGTAATTTATTCAACTTCTCACCATGAATTACATTAACATTTTATCAAAAAAAATCCGTTGTAACATTTATTTTAACGTTATTATAAACATTAATGGATGCTTTGTCATTCTGAGTCGGCCACTTTCAGAAGAAACGATGTTGATTTACAAGTTCATTAGACACGCCTTTGCATCCAGAGACTTAAATTAGTTTCGGTGCAAGGGAAAGTTTAACATGAGTCTGAAGCTACTCATGAGGCTGACATGGTCACTTTTAGTGTACTTACCTAATTAAAAATTTGTCAGAATTTAATTGGTTACTGGCAGGGTGTACTATTAACAAACAGGCTGTTCTCATCATTTTTGACACCACCCTTACAGTCCTTCCTTTTTAACCGAGTTCGAAAATAGGAGGAGGTTATCAATTCGGTTGTATTTTTTTTTGTTCGTTCATGTCACCATGACCGACCTGTCTCTAACAACTCATTGTCATGATAGCGTCGAATTAGCAATACAAAATTTGATACTAGCAATACATACATCTACTTAGGTGCCTTGTCTACTGCACACCCGTCACCCGAGCATCGTGACTGGGCCACGACAGCGATGGACAAATGGCCTGAAGCCACCAGTTAAAAAACATCGGCCAAAATATAAATTTTGCATTAGGGAACCCATCATTTTCCAATATCTTAGTTAGATTAGCAGATCATAGCTAAGTCGTACGAATAAGAGTTGCCATTCAAGCATGGAGGAATTTTTTAGAGATGCAATGGCCTCTTTTACTTGATTGTTGACATTATTCTAAACAAGTCTGAAGGAAGTGTAGGTTGCAGTTGTGCTCGTTGGAAGACGAGTGGGAAAGGTTTTGGTTATAAAATTTCCGTCATATTTTATACAGGTCAGGACAGCGGCATGTCATGTCATAGAGGTGAAGCCGTGAAGCAGTCACCCAAAGGGGCAATTTTTTTTTCATAAATCACAGTTAATTTTTTTTTTTTTATTCGACTGGATGGCAAACGAGCAAGTGGGTCTCCTGATGGTAAGAGATCACCACCGCCCATAGACAACTGCAACACCAGGGTATTGCAGATGCGTTGCCAACCTAGAGGCCTAAGATGGAATACCTCAAGTGCCAGTTATTTCACCGGCTGTCTTACTCTCCACGCCGAAACACAACAGTGCAAGCACTGCTGCTTCACGGCAGGATTAGCGAGCAAGATGGACGAACATACCGCTCGTAAGTTGGAAAATCTGTTAATTGATAAAAATTAGCTAGTCTCCTGAGACCCCGTGTTACATTTTTAACATAAGCTTATAATGACAATTTCGAAAAGTTGACAGTTAGACAATTTTTTTCTCAATTTTGTACTCTGGGTCAAGCGGCTAAAGCTCGAATTAAATATTGGAATTTTTTATTATTTTCAAATCACAACTTAAAATTTGTACTTTCAAAAATGGCCAAAATCGATCAGGAGTTCGTAATTTCATCTAGTTCTATTAAGTAAACAAACTATTTCGATCGGTATTGTAGTGTAGTTTCATTGGCAGGTGGTAGGATCTTGTGCAAGGTCCGCTCGGATTGCTACCATCATCTTGCTCGTTAATCCTGCCGTGAAGCAGCAGTGCTTGCACTGTTGAGTTTCGGCGAGGAGAGTAAGACAGCCGGTGAAATTCCTGGCACTTGAGGTATCCCATCTTAGGCCTCTAGGTTGGCAACGCATCTGCAATACCTCTGGTGTTGCAGATGTTTATGGGCGGTGGTGATCTCTTACCATCAGGAGACCCACTTGCTCGTTTGCCATCCAGTCGAATAAAAAAATATATGTTGCAGTTTAATCAAGTTTAATCTTAAGTAGGTAAGCAAATCGCTTAAAAATGAAAACATGATAAAAAAAACGATTTTATCAGTTCTTAATTGCATATGTGGCTTAGTATCACGAAGCCAGTATTTTAAGAGCTTCATCCTTAAGGTTAAACTGAGCAGGCTTTTACATTTATCACAGTTTGCAAAACAAAGAAAAGATCTACAAGCACTGGTTTCTGTGCCACCCTTCACGGCTTAAGGGAGAGGGGCGTTATTTCACGGCTCTTGAGCGCGTATCGAACCAATATTAGGTTTATTAGATAGATGGGACGGGCGTGAAAAGCGATTTTTCATTTTTTTTTCGACTTATCTTCTGAGGCTCGTTTTTAAACAAGTAGGTTATTAAAATAACATCTAAGCGTAAACAACAATGTGTTTCTAAATGCATCATTTTGTGACGGGAAAATTAATCATTTTGTTTACCGAACACGTGATTATTTTTTGAATAGATTGATTACAAGGGCCCGTACAATCATCCCAGCCTAGCCTATATACGTCCCACTGCTAGGCACAGGCGCCCTTCTCTGAATAAGAGGGCTTGGGCCGTAGTTCCCACGCGGGCCCAGTGCGGATTGGAAACTTCACACATACCATTGAATTACTTGATGTGTGCAGGTT
Source organism: Choristoneura fumiferana (assembly GCF_025370935.1). NCBI lineage: Eukaryota > Metazoa > Arthropoda > Insecta > Lepidoptera > Tortricidae > Choristoneura > Choristoneura fumiferana. The sequence continues at coordinate 30,797,124 of NC_133472.1, forward strand.
TCCTCACGATGTTTCCTTCACCGTAAAGCTAGTGGTAAATTTCAAATGTAATTTTGCACATCAATTTCGAAAAACTCAGAGGTGCGGGCCGGGGTTTGAACCCACGAACCTGTGCTTGAGAGGCGATAGGTCAAACCACTAGGCCACGACGGCTTTTTTGCCCGTACAATACAATGATAATAATAGATGTTTTTGTTTTTGATCTTAAATTCTTGCCACACAATTCTTTAAGGAATCTATGCGTTCCCAAAAAAAGACAATATAAAATTCCAAAAAAAATATACATAGCTTATACTTTGCGATTCTTAGGAAAGTGAAGGTATAAAAATAAACCATTAACAAATCGTCAAGTGACCGTTGCAGTAAGTACTGTGTTCATTTTTAGGGTTCCGGAGCCAAAATGGCAAAAACGGAACCCTTATAGTTTCGCCATGTCTGTCTGTTTGTCTGTCTGTCTGTCTGTCCGTCCGCAGCTTTGTTCAGGGACTATCAATGCTAGAATGCTGTTATTTGGCACGGATTTGTATATAAACTATGCCGACAAAATAGTACAATCAAAAATTGAGAAAAAAAATTTTTAGGGTACCTCCCATAGACTTAGTGGGGGTGTGTTTTTTTTTGTCCAACCTTATAGTATGGGACATAGTTGGATAGGTGTTTTAAAACCATTAGGGGTTTGCTAAGACGTTTTTTCGATTCAGTGATTTGTTTCCGAAATATTCAACTTTAAAGTGCAAATTTTCATAAAAATCGGGCGTCCCCCCCTCTAAAATCTAAACCGATGGGTGGAAAAATTTGAAAAAAATCAGGATGGTAGTAAATTATATTAAACTTTCAAGGAAACCTATAACGGCTAAGTTTGCTTGAGAATAATTAGTAGTTTAAGAGTAAATAGCAGCGTAAGGTATAAAATATACCTAAACTTGGAAGATTCCGTATAAAATACGAAATCCTTGGAAAAATATTACTTAATTTTTTCGTAATGGCTACGGAACCCTATTTTGGGCGTGTCCGACACGCTCTTGGCCGATTTTTATTTGATAGCGACTTTGATTTCAACGATCAAAGCACTGGGCATTGCAAACGATAAGTAATATTAGCGAGATGTTTGTAAATAATTTAAATATTTTCTAATCATAAAGTTAAACCGCTGAAGTTTACACAAAGTCATCACGCCCTAATGTTCGCTGGAGTCGTATTGTTCGAGTGAATAGAATATTAACTTGTGTAACTTCTCCGTGCTCAAGTATTTAGCTACATTTACCGAATTCCTGATCTAATAACTAGTTTTCACAGTTATCTCTTGAAGACGGCCCCAGTGTTTATATCTGTTAGTTTCCCAAACAATATTCTGCTAAATAGTAAACTTAGACTAGCTCAGCAGGATGATTCAGACGCTAAGTTTTGATCATTCTGTTAATAAATCTTTGAAACAATTTAATACTAATGCGAAAGATTTTAAATTTCGTAAATTGTCGTTTCGTACTGATTTTTATTATAGGGATATTCGTTAGTGGATAGATATATTTTAAGTAGGTAATCCTCTCTGATGTTCACGTTCGGTATCACTTCGTTTTCCATAATTTTATTTGTACTAATTTCATTTTTCGTGATGGGTACGGGTCATAACTTTCATTTCCCATCATATGAGCATCCATAACATGGGTGTCCATATTTTTAATATTCATAATATTCGTAGTTCATAATATTATTTACGGCTAATCATCGTCATTCGCTATATCTAATAAATCAAAAATAAGTAAAAATGTGATCAGATTCGTATTAAATAATTTTATTTCAATGCAAATACAAGTTTGAGGATATGATGTATTAAGGTAAAGAAATACTATGTCTTTGATTTTTCTGGAACATGATTTTAGGTCACATTATAAAAGCATCGTTTCATTATGACATCAAAAAATATGATAATGAGTATGGTAAGTAAACGAACAGTTGGGATAGCAAATTATTTCAAATGAAATTTTTGACTATAAGATTATTTACTTACATGTTAAATTCAGGCAAGTGATAACATTAACTTTCCACCATAATACATAATAATAATGGTAAATCATAAACTATGACTACTGTCACTATTACTTTGACAAATTCTGCCCAATGAAAATCAATAGCCAGTTACCTTTGTAAGCCACTTTAGTCACGTTCGTTGAATAATCGCATCTAGTGAATCGTAGCACATTCATCGGCTCTGATGTTCCTGGCCAGGTTGACTGGATTACAACTAAACAAGTTAGCGACCTGTCTCTACAACACGGGGACGTGGCACCACCCACCCGGGCTTATGTACTACACTGTGTAAGTACGTCCGGCGCAACGTATTAAGGACATGTGAGAGGCGACTTCAGCTGAAAAAGCAAAAATATGACACATAGTACTGACGTAAATACCCCAATGGGATTTTACTAAATAATTTCAAAAAATTCTCTGTTTTAATTCTACATAAATATTTTTTCTACATGCTTGTAAGCTTTTTGGATTAGGCCATTTTACTTATCTTAGTTTCATGATGCAAGAAACATTTTAAATTTACAAAAATGTCAGACAGAAAACTGCAAAGGTCCCTAATTATTCAAATTTCAATTTTAGAAAAAATCATCTTTAAAAACACTACCTAGTAGGTAAGCGATCTTGAAAAAAAATATCATCTTGTCTAACAATCAAGTTGACTTTAGAACTCATAAAATTCACAAATGACGCAGTTCACCTCTTGACTGACCATGTTACATCTAATTTGGATAAAATAATAAAAATCTTAAGAATTTTTCTCTTCCAATACTATTTCGCAAACTCAAAAACATAGGAATTAGGGGCAAACGATTGGCTCTATTTGAGAATTATGTCAGTTATCGTAGTCAATGCGTAAGGATCAATGATTTCATTAGTTCTGACCTTAATATTGAATTTGGAACTCCCCAAGGTGGCATTTTATCTCCCACCCTCTTTTTTAATTTACATCAACGATCTTTGCAAGCTCGAATTAAGCCACGGCACGATAATATCGTGTGCCGATAACACAGTACTGTATACTTTTTGCAGGAAACACGTGGGTTGATGTTTATAATCACGCTCAAAAGGGTTTGTTATGTGACTAACAAACGATTGCTCACTCAAGTCTACACAGCTTTATGTCAATCCCTACTGTCACATTGCAAACGTCATGTTGCTATAACGATTTTCGATTCAGTGATTTTTTTGCAAATATTCAACTTTAAAGTGCAAATTTTTATTAAAATCGAGCGTCCCCCTCCTAAAATCTAAACCGGTGGTGGAAATTTTTTAAAAAATTCAGGAATTGTAGTAAGTATATCAAACTTACAAGGAGAACTATAACGATTAAGTGTTCTTGAGAGTTATTAGTAGTTTAAGAGTAATTAGCAGCCTAGGGTATAGAATATACCTAAACTTGGAATATTCCGTACAAAATAAGAAATCCTTAGAAAAATATTACTTTTTTCATAATGGCTACGGAACCCTATTTCGGGCGTGTCCGGCACGCTCTTGGCCGGTTTTCATCATAACAAACTATATGTCTATAACAAAGGCGATCTGAATTGAAATTAAAGGAGCAGGAAAATATTAAAATACCAGGGTCTCGTTCAGCCTACAATTTCGTTGCTGTCGGTTTTGACACCTGGGTCCTTGGGGTCCCGGTGCACACAAATTAATTAAAGAAATCCAAAAGCGCCCGAGGCCGTATTGCCTAACGTTTCTGGCGCTCGCGATTGCAATCAAATGACAGTTTTTGTATGCGAAATCTGTCATTTGATTGCGATCGCGCGTCAGAAAAAGTTAGGCAGTACGGCCTCTGGTCGACACTACTGGAGACCAAAGGGCTGGCTGCTATCTCTCTCAACGAATCTCCATAGCCATTCAACGAGGGAATGCTGCCAGCCTTTTTGAGCACCATGCCACGGGGGGCTTTTTTAGATATTATTATAATTTAGTTGGTATAAGTTTTTAAGTTAGGTATTCAGTTTAGTTAAGTTTTTACTTATGGTTATTTTTCTTAATATGTGTATTCTTAGTCTCCTTTAATAAAATAATAAATAATATTTCGTAAGTAAAAAAAGAGAGCCTTAGTATAAACATGATTTACGAGGAAACCGAAAACCTGCTTATGATATTTGTGTAGCTTAATTTTTCCTTTATATTTGCGAAACACGAAGAAATGAATTAATAATTTGTTATTATTACTTATGTTTTAAGCCCTCATTATTATTTGCCTAACATACAGGCTACTTTAGTATCCTCGTTTAGGCATTTAACTTAATTATAAATTAGCACTATATTGCATTAAGCTCAGGTAGTCATCGCGGCACGATCCATTGAGGTCTAATTTGTATTCTAATTGTATTATGTTGAGTCAATAGTGTAGTACATTATATCGGTTTACGGTATACTAACACCGAGACAATTTCAGCGCTTACAACGACTTGTTCTGTAAAGCAAATATTTTAGTAAACAATTTCAAAATTGCCGTAACCGAACAAACTTATAGGCTACTTCCGGTTGTCCTAGAAACTTGAAGTTTGATACCCATCAATCAACATTGAGCCTACAATGCGTACATTTCGCTTAAATCTACAAACTATTCAAAGAAACATTACATACATCAGATATTCAAAGATACAAACAAAGTACGGAACACCGTCGCGCAATCCGACTCGCACAATGAGCGGTTAAAACCTGCGGCTGTAGGAGAGTGTATTTACTTTCTCATTCTCTCTTCTGCTCTTCTCTTCTTTATTCTCATTCAAACTGTTTCATGAAAAGAAGTGGTGGGTTCGATTATGATTTACGGGGTTAAGTGACAACATAGCCTCTAGTCAGATAACCCCAAACCAATCGTCTTTACTATGTATATTATGTTTACAGCGAAACAAGATGCCACCAAAGACTTCTATGTATTGTGTACTGGCTATTATATAGTTAGTTTATGTTAGACTTACAAACGGCTACGAGAGGCAATTACTGTCACTGTTTCGTCATCTGTGTATTCAATCGTCTTGAGAGGGAAACAATAGTGAGTAGTGCCAATATCCTATTCCTAGCGCAGAATGCTGCATTAGACGTGTGTCAAACAATACCCTGTGGATATTTTGCTACTTTTGTGATCATAAAAATCATCGTAGCCATCAAGGTACAATTTTTAACGTGATAAAATAAGTGTGTCAAGCTCAGTTAATGCTGAATAATATAATGCATTAACCCGTTGTTGCGATTAGTCTGATCAACTTTGCGTTTTACATACATGGACTTTGTGATTTAATTTTAACATGTATGTAGGAATGAGTGATATGCTGAATGACTGATTGAATGTGATGATCGAATGAGGGAGATGGAGTGAATGAGTGTGGAGGAGAAAGACGTAAGACGTGTGTGCGAAAGGACGTGTTGATTTACTTATTTTAATTAAGATTGTGTTTCTTTGAGTTTTCTTTTGAATTATATTTTATCTCGCCAACTAAGGTGTTTTCTTAAAGTAAAACTCTACAGTTTTTGGGGGCTCGACCGAGATCACAGCGATCCAACTGGATTTTTTCAGACGACGACGTGTTCATAGAACAAAAGACGACGACGACGGCTCACGTCAAACGAAAAATCCAGACGACGAAACTACGATTTGAAAACAATTTGTGACGAGGAAAATGCCTAAAGAAACAAGACGTAACAGTCGGCGAGTAGAATTTGAAGATTCTTTTGAAGAAGCGATGTCATCATCACGAGGGGGCGGTGCCATGTTACATCTGTCAGAGGAACTGGTTCCAAAGTTCTCTGGCCAGGATAAGACGTATCCTGCGACCAAGTGGATCCAAGACGTGGAAGACAATGCCGAGGTGTTTGGATGGACGCCAGTACAGCAGTTACTCATGGCAAGGCGGTCGTTGACAGGTACTGCGGCACTATGGTTACGCGCTGAGAGGATGTACAAGACGTGGGATGAGTTAAAAGCTAGTCTTTTAAAGGAATTCCCTGATACCATTGACAGCAAGACTATCCACGAAATGATGAGTTCACGAGTGAAGAAGTCTGACGAATCGTGCATCGACTATATGCTCATCATGAAAGAACTGGGTAAACGTGGGAAGATGCCCGATTATGTCGCGATCAAATATATTATCGACGGTATAAGAGACGACCCAATGAAGAAAATGATGTTATATGGAGTGACGACATATTCTGAGTTAAAAGAAAAATTCAAAATTTACGAGACGATTAAAGAAGATTTGAAAACTAAGAAGACTCCAAATTTGCCTAACCAAGAATTTAGAAACAAGCCGAAAAGTAAGTGCTACAGTTGCGGAGAGAATAACCACATGTCCAATGAGTGCCCGCACAAGCCAAAAGGACTAAAATGTTTCCGGTGCAATGAATTTGGTCACATTTCATCACAATGTACATCGACGGCGGGAACAAGCAAAAGTCATCAAAGGCAAAATGGCGGATCAGCGGCGAGTCACATGTGTGTTCAAAAGAATTCGAATACAACGGGAAATAACAACATTCCAAAAGGGAACAAGAGCGAACGACAGAACGAGATCGAAACTTCATTCGGTTCAGTCAAGATGGCGGCAATGACGGCGCCACAGGAGACGACTGTAGCGAATGACATGAGTGACAACAACAATGTCAACGATGATGGCGGACGGCCGACGTATCGTAAACCGATGAAAGAAATTATTTTATTTGGAAAAAGTATTAGTGCATTAATAGACTCAGGAAGTGACATCAATTTAATTTCGATTGACTGTTTACAAGCTTTGAACGCGCCAAAATATGAACAGAGCGTGATTTCTTTGAGTGGACTTGGTTCGACGCGTGTTTATTCGTTAGGTTTTATCAAAACAAACATTTTTATAGATGAACAATGTTTCGAAGACGTAGTTTTACATATTGTGCCTAGGAATGTGATGCCGTTTTCTGTAATTTTAGGCCAAGATTTTTTAAAGAATGTAACGTTTGTTATGGAAGGCAGTCGAGTACTTTTATTAAAGTCTAGTAATGATTGGTACCGTAACTTTATGTGTAGTTTTTGTGTTTCCGATGTTATAGGTTACATGAAGGATCCAGAGTTACAAGAGGAGGTAAGACAAGTTGTTGAGACGTATCGGCCTAACAAGACGAAAGAGGCTCCAGTTCAGTTGCGCATTACATTGAAGGATGACGTCCCGGTTGCGCAACGACCACGACGGCTGGCTTTGGCCGAGCAACAAGAGGTTGAGCGTCAGGTGAAACAATGGCTAGAAGACGGGGTGGTTCGGGTAAGTTATTCCGAGTACGCTAGCCCATTGGTGCTTGTCAAGAAGAAGGATGGTAGCACTAGAATTTGTGTTGATTATCGACAGATAAACAAAAAGATGGTGAAAGACGAATATCCGTTGCCAGTCATAGGAGATCATATTGATAAGCTGGCAAAGGGAAGGGTGTTTAGTACAATTGATTTGAAGAATGGGTATTTTCATTTGACAGTTCACGAAGACTCTGTCAAATATACTGCGTTTGTGACACATAACGGGCAATACGAATTTTTAAAGGCTCCGTTTGGTTTATCGGTATGTCCAAAGGTGTTCACAAGATTTATTAATGCGATTTTCAGAGATTTGATTGAGATGGGAATTGTTCTGATTTTTATTGATGACGTCATTATAATTGCAGAGGACGAGACACAAGCCGTTGAACGACTTAAGTTAGTACTAGTAAGAGCATCTCAGTATGGACTCGAGATTAACTGGAAGAAGGCGCAACTGATTCAAAGGAAGGTGGAGTACCTTGGTCATGTTGTGGAGGACGGAACTGTGCAACCAACACCAGAAAAGATAGATGCTGTGGTAAGATTTCCTCAACCTACTAACGTGAAGCAGTTACATGGATTTGTTGGTTTAGCATCGTACTTCAGGAAGTTTATCCAAAACTTTGCTCTTATTGCACGACCTTTAACAGAATTGCTTAAGAAAGATGTTGATTTTACATTTGGTGAACCTCAGAAAGCAGCGTTTAACATATTGAAGAAGGAACTGATAAGTAAGCCTGTATTAAGAATTTTTGACCCATGTTTGTACACAGAATTGCACACGGATGCATCGATGTACGCAGTAGCTGCTATTTTACTTCAACGATGTCCAGATGACAACCATATGCACCCAGTGTATTATATGAGCAGGAAGACTAATGACGCAGAACAGAAGTACACGAGTTACGAGCTTGAGGCTTTAGCAATAATTGAAGGAGTGAAGAAATTTAGACATTATTTATACGGACTAAAATTTAAAATTATTACTGATTGCCAGGCTTTTGAGATGACGCTGAGGAAAAAAGATTTAACTACCCGAGTAGCTCGATGGGTATTAGTACTACAGGAGTACGACTATGAAATAGTACATCGTACAGGATCGCAGATGAAACATGTTGATGCTTTGAGTAGATATGTCGGAGTAGTTACCAGAGAATTCCATGAGCAGATCAAGAAAGCTCAAGAACTAGATTGTGGCTTAAGGGCGATTCGAGAAATTTTGAAAGAAAAACCATACATGGATTACTGTATGCAGAATGATATACTCTACAAAGGACTGCAATTAGTCATTCCACAGGGAATGGAAGGTGATATCATAAAAAGAGTACATGAGAATGGACATTTTGGAAAAAAGAAGATGGTGGAGTTAATTAGTAGAGATTATCACATACAAGATTTACATAAGAAGATAGACGAGTTTATGGTCACATGCATTCCATGTCTGCTGGCGACTAAGAAGAGTGGAAAACAAGAAGGTTTTCTTCATTGCATTGATAAGGGCAGTATTCCATTGCACACACTACATTGCGATCATATTGGACCTTTATCTGAAACAAAGAAGCAGTATAACTACATACTTACGATTGTTGACGCATTCACGAAGTTTGTTTGGGTATTCCCAACTAAAAGTACAACGGCGAAAGAGACTTTGGACAAGCTAAGGATACATCAACAGGCTTTTGGTAATCCTTATAGACTTATTACAGATCGAGGAGCTGCGTTTACGAGCAACGAGTTTAAGGAATATTGTCAGACGGAGAATATTCAACATACGCTTATTACGACTGGAATTCCAAGAGGAAACGGACAAGTTGAAAGAATCCATCGCATTTTGGTATCAGTATTGACGAAGCTGTGCATTTCAGATCCAGGACTGTGGTATAAGCATGTTGCGAGACTGCAGACAGCTCTTAATAGCACGTATCAAAGAAGTATCGATACGACACCATTTGAACTGATGTTTGGAACGAAAATGCGAACAAAGGAAGATATTGAAATATACGATATGTTATTGCAAGAGGAACGAGATGCTTATATCTGTAACCGAGAGCAGCTACGATGTTCAGCGAAGGCGCAGATATTGAAGGTGCAAGAAGAAAATAGACGTAACTACAATAAACGACGCAAAGTTAGCACATTGTATCATGTTGGAGATCGTGTGGCTATCATGAGGACGCAGTTTGGTACATGTTTGAAATTGAAACCTAAATTTCTGGGACCCTACCGCGTGACAGCCGTGACGGGCAAGGACCGGTACGACGTAGAGAAGGCAGACAGTTCGACAGAAGGACCCACTCGTACTTCTACGTCAGCTGATTACATGAAGCCGTGGCCTAGGGGTCAATGAACTGCGGGTCAGTCAAAAGACGTTATGCTGCACTGCATATAAGGTAGAATTTTTATTTCTTATATTTTTGCGGTTTCACGAAAAGTATTCGACTGACTGCCCACAAACGATTTTTTTTTTTTTGATTGATGAGTTGAGATGTTTATGATGAGATGTCTACTTAGGTGTTACTGTTAAGAGTTTGTTTTATTATTTAGATGGATGACGGTTTAGTTTTGTTTTCAGTATAGGTAAGTTTGTTTAAAGATGTGCATTGTGTAACTTTAGGTACGGTGTGCCTGAGGACAGGCACAAGCAGGAAGGCCGAGCTGTAGGAATGAGTGATATGCTGAATGACTGATTGAATGTGATGATCGAATGAGAGAGATGGAGTGAATGAGTGTCGAGGAGAAAGACGTAAGACGTGTGCGCGAAAGGACGTGTTTGATTGGTTATTTTAATTAAGATTGTGTTTCTTGAGTTTTTATTGAATTATATTTTATCTCGCCAACTAAGGTGTTTCCTAAAATAAAACTCTACATGTATGGAACCCGCAAATTCTTTCAGACTAAATTCAACAAATGGGTTAACGGATTATATTGTCCAGCATTAACATGAGCTTGAAACGCTAATTTTGGATCATGTTCAAAATTCACCCTGTGTATGCTCCTACTCCTACTGCTGGGCACAGGTTTCCTCTCAGATTGAGAGGGCTTGGCCCACGCGGGCCCAGTATGGATTGGGCACTTCACACAAAACATTAAATTGCTACACAGGTTTGTGCAGGCTTCCTCGCGATGTGTTCGTACACCGTAAAGCTCGTTTGGAATGTAATTTCGCACATGAGTTTTGAAAAACTCAAAAATGCAAGCCCGGGTTTGCACAGTAATAAAAGTTAACTCACCGCATTTAGGCACAATGACATTTCAAATTACGTATACATAGCAAGGAACCGAGCGAGGTCAGTTTACTCGTAGCGGATTCCAGTAAATAACATAGGTAGGTACTCTGGAATTCTGATTTACGCGATAGGGATGAAAGATTTAGTACTAGCCGAGAGCAATCGTGTTCGCCGCTCACACGAATAAAATTGAACTAATTGCATGGAATCTGCTAAAACTTGCCAACGAAAATGCTTTTACATCGCAAGTATGTGTTTAAAAACAATTATGTATGGAGTGGAAATAAAAAAATATGTGCACTAACATCACCATCAATATGTGCACAAATATGCCAGCATATTTATTGGAATTAACCAATAAAATTAGGATTAAGTGACAATAAAGGCTTTAGATACGAAAACATGCAGTCAACACTACCATGAATCGGAAACCGTAATTTTTACAGTAAATTTTTCTCTTTTTCTGTTTTTAGCAGTCTGTGATCGGACCGACGGCATAAAAAAACAGCAAACAATATCACATGTTACGTGTCCTCGCATAAAGGGCATTTAACATGATCCGGCTACAATCGCTTCAAAACGATTCAACAAAGAGTTAAAATTAAATTTTCGTGCCGCAAAGAAAAAAAACTAGTTACAAGGGGAAATTGGCGGAGACAGTGACAAATTGGTCCCACAAGAGGAGAAAAATTTTCGCTCACTCTAACCAACGTGTGGAGCTATCCTTTATACTCCTCTGGCAGTGCGTGCATGCAGGACTGTAAAACACATTGTACTGAAATAATTGCCGTCCCTGAACATTATAATAAATATGCTGTTTTTGGCTATTTTCATATTCTGCGTCAGTTACAATGAGCGGAGCGCACACAGCTCTTTACTTTTATGACGTGTTTTTATTGTCTAAGTGATATAGTTAACTATGTAGGCATAAATACCCTGCTTGTGGGAAAAACACATAGAATTTAATATTTAATTTAAATAGAATTCAATTTAAAGTCTTTTTTATTTAAGTGGAAAGTCATGTGCCATTCCTGATACAAGTGTATAATGTTTATCTTTATTGGAAGTCCCAACCCTTAATTTTTGTAACAATGTTATTTTTAGTGAAATTTTTTTTTTTCGTTTTGCATGTTCATGTGCCATTTTACATTGAATGAAGTCAACCTTCTCATATTCATCATCATGATCATCAACCGGAACACGTCCACCATTGAAAAAAGGTCTCCTACTTAGAACTCTCGTGATGTCGTCAATCCACTTAATGAAAGGCAGGCATTTATTAAAATATCTTCCATATTTCAATCTACTATATTAATCATGTTATATTTCATGATATAGGTGGGTATATTTAATATATTAAATTATACGTTGAATAGAGTTACCTGTGTCGGGAAATGAAGCGTATCAAACAGATTGAGTAAAATAAAGTTTAACTTCTTAACCCAGCAATAGCGGCTTGAGCGCTGAAATCTAACTTCCTGAACGGTTCGATACAGTTTCCGCCTTTGTTTGTAGCTAGGTTTCTCGCGTTTACTACTCGGCGCAAGTGGTGCCCGACATTTTATTTTGTTTACGGCTTTCTTCACCCGAATACAAATAACTAATATAAGAATCGGAAGTTTATGATATTATATTTTTATTAAGCTGGCAAAATCATATCAAGTTTCATATTCTCAGTTTATAAATGCTCATATTTGGAATAAAAATTGATTTCAAGAATCGTATATAACTACCACCACTCCGGGATTTTAACACTTTAGTCTACTAGTAACTACAACCTCTACTCGATGTCGAGATAATTTCAAGGTGATCAAGTCTAGTTATGTATGAGTGAAAATCGCGACAAATTAAAACAATACCTATTTTGCATTTATTTTTCTAAATTTCGCACCTGGTTATCCCAAGCAACGCCGCAGCTAAATATTAGCATGGCTTAAAATGTGGGCGTTTAAACTTGGAACGAAGTTCAGGCAAGCGAAACTAAGTTAATGGAGTAGAATATAACTTACTGGTGACCACGCTGTGGCGAACTTAATACGGCCATTAATTACCAGCCGATAATAACAGGTAGGTAACAGAATAATTAAACTGCAAGTCTTTACCTCTGTCTAGTACTCTAGGACAAATATAGAACAAATACGGCATATAAACTCGTACCTTACTGGTACTGCTAGGAACTACAGTTCCTAAATAGAAGTTGACTATATAAACCGTCTATCAATTCAAAACTTTCACCTTATATTTTCTATTAATTGTCAGTATGTCCTGACATATTCAAATGCGAGCCTACGTACAAGTTCTAATTAATCCACATTTATTATTTCAATTTTCATTCCATTTATCAAAAAAAAATGTTATTGTTATTGTTCAAATTTCCATTATTTACTCGCATTTCCGAAACGTTTGTTTTCTTGCGCATGAGGGTGGAAAATCATTCGGCTTAGTCGAGCTTTGTAAACAAGTGTGAGGTCGTTGCTCCGTCGAAAGGATTTTATTCCGATTCATTACCATCGGATAAGGGGCGCTGAGCGCTATAAAGGCGACATACTGCGCCGGGTATCAGTAGTTACATTAACAATTACAGTTAAGTTTAATTCACGTCGTCAACTCAAATAATGCGGGTGGAGACCGTAAACAAAACAATTACAATCCTAAGAAGGGTAGTTACGATTCCCCTTCACAAGTTCCTTGCTTCGGCCCTCAAGTAATGTGACTCTTTGACAATAAATTACAGAGAACTTTGTGCAGCTTAGGTTGTACCCTGAGTACAGAGCGTTTTAAGCTTTTGTAAAGTATTTTAAACCATTGAACTTAATTTATCCAAGTTAAAAGTAGATACCGAAGGTAATACTGCCTTTACGTGGTAACAAACAAACAGGTAAATTATGGGAGTAAAAAGGTATTACCGTTTTATATTCACTCGCATTTGCTAGGATTTGACAAGTAATATTTAGTTTAAGACATTCCATTTTTAGTTTTTTTTATATATATTTAATAATGATCCAAGCTATCCATTTCAGGGCAATTACGCATAAGCTTCCAAAGCTCCCTATTAGAAAACTTTAAGTGAGCAGTAACAATTTTCTCATGAATATTTTTTCTCAGATCTATGTAATAAAAAAATAAGTGAAATGTTAATTGAAAATGCAGCCTCCTTTTCAACCGACGAAAAAAAACGTAGGAGGTTCTCAAGTCGACGCATAACTTTTAACAGAGTAATCCAATTTTGATAATTCTTTCTATTGGAGAGCGTATACCCTAAGAGTGCTCCCATTTAAATTTGAAAAAAAAATCCCTAAAGGTAGGAAAACAGGGGATGATTGATTGATCAGTCACTGATTGTAATGCATGACCAGGCATAACTTTTTACAGAGTAGTCCGATTTTGATAATTATTTTTCATTGGATAGGGTATACCTTGAAGTTGGTACTATACAAATAAAGAAAAAAATTACGCCAATGGTGGGAAAAAAGTATAAAATAAAAACTTTTTAACAAAAAAATTAAACAGCCCTAACCTATAATTGTCTACCTCACCTACATACTATATAATATTGGCTTCTATCATTTCTGCTGGTTCGTGCTGAGCCACCGACTTCAAACTAGTACCTAGATTAAGGTTAATGAAAAAAAGGTTTATTATTTATTGCTTTTCTGTTTTTTCGGCGGTATTTTTTTTTTAAGTTTTTACGGTTACGTTACGTTGCCGATATTGTGTACCCAGCATACTACGTTACTCAATCTAGCTTCTTACCTCAACTTGATCCAAAGTGATTCATGTCACGACTAGCGTAGCAGTCGTAGCACAGTCTACGGATGAAATCGTGCGGCTACGAACTGCGTAGCAAGACCTCTACGATGTCTGCTGGTGACACATTAATTTCTTATTTTATAAATAAAAGTATGTTATTATTACATCATCAGAATTACTTTGGCCTATATGTATACGTCACACTGCTGGGTACAGGCCTCTCCTAAGAATGACAGAGCTTGGGCTGTAGTTCCCACACGGGCCGGGGACTTCACATACATAAAATTACATATTGTGTAAAAAATTGCACCTACCTCAAACTACAAATAAAAATCTTTGATAAAATGAAGTCTTGGACCACCAAACTCTACATAAAAGCGTAACGTCAAAGCAAATGCCATTTTTTTAAACCTGTGAACACAAAAAAATATCTTAAAGTGGTAGCGATAAATCAGTATCAATTAGCTTTAAATAAACAACTCATATAATATAATTCCCTGCTAAATTATAGCTTTCCAGTACTAAGACTCTCCAAGCTTAGCCGCAAACAGATGGACGGACATGGCGAAACTATTAAAAGTTCCGTTTTTGCCATTTTAATGACAGACTCTAAACAAAGCGTAGGTTATAAAGTCACAATCAAAAAACGAGACTAAAAACAGCTTGTATCATACAAGTACAGTGTTTGTGCATTAAAAAACCAAGGTAATAATAATGACTTTCTATAACTAACCTGTACTATGGAACTTGACCATCTTTAAGTGAGTGCGGCTCTACGAGTAATATTCGTATTAATAAATCGAACTCAAATACATCGGCATCCTCAGGAACGGGTATTACGTTTAATTTCATACGAGTGAAGCATTCAACGCTGCGGTATCTGAGTACTACGAGTATATTTAGTAGCAAATGCTACAGAAGTGGAGCAGCTGAGCGTCCGCTCCCGCTCCATCCCTGCCCCTGCTAGCAGCAGCATTTGGCAAGGGGTAATGAACCTCTGGATGTCTGTCAGAGTCGCAGCGCTCGGCGCCACATCATTAATTTCAACCTAATGTCTGAAGCGAGCGAGGCGACGTAACCGACCACATTTTGTGTTCACAGACACGCTAGTAAAATCTCACTGGATGTATTTTGTGTCACTGTTTGGTATGGCAACAGTTTTAATGTACTTTAAAAAAAAATATAAGACTACCATAAAAGTTTTTTCGTCGTCAATCTGATTACAATATTGGATCACAACCACGTCTTTAGGTACGAGTATGGCACGTTTTTCGTATATTTACTCATACTTACTCAAGAAGGCCGTAATGCCATTAACCAACAGAGTATGTATAACCCAATATACTCAGTATTCACATACGAGTAAATAAAACCATTTCAACCAAACAGTGATCAACTTTTTCCCGTGAGAGCGAACGTGCATAGCAATTTGTGACGGCCGACGCCGGCACTATAGCGTCAGTTTGCGTTTTTGGCGTTTTGCATGAAACGCCGCAGATTCGCTTGGACGGAAAATGGTTTAACAATTTTCATGAAAATTAACAATTGGATGGAAAGGAGTGGACCTGATCGTTTTTTGCTGACATCGTGATCCATTTAATGTATTTGATAGATTTCAATTTGATTTACAAGCATTTTGTAGTCATTTAAATTGCAAGATAATCGCTTTATAATAACATTATTGGGCAAGTATATAACAGACAGTGAAAACTGCATAAGATATCGACAATAAGTAGGTATAAAATGTCTCCAATCGCGTGTTTATGCTCTCGCCTCACCTTCAACTCGTACCGCAATATTTAAAATATTTTGCTTCGATTTTTTTTATATACTTACCCGTGTCGCTTTTACTTCTATCATAGTTAATATTCTGTCACCTAACCGACATACGTTAGTCCAATGATTCTATCATTGGACGGACACCTCATTTGACAACACTTTAGTAACTACTAATAAATAATAATAATAAATTAATAATCTAATCGCAAGGCTTACGTTTAGTGGGTTAGTTTACCAACTTTTTTATTAAATTTAGTCAATAGAAAGTAATTTTTCAAATAAAGTGTCGGTCGAAGGACGTATTTAGTCAAACAGCTATGGGTGAAACATTAGTAACCATCAAAATCATCATCATCACAAAGCTTTATTTGGCTCTTCCAGCGTCCTTACATCTTAGACCACCAACTCAGCAACCGCTGTTTGTCTGAACGTTAAACACCGCGTCTCCGAATGTGCCCGAGTAGCACTCTCTGCCACAATCTCCGTTGCCACCTTACTTTCCATCTGTTAAATGGGAGGACAAAAGTCTGGCCAACGCCACTCATCGTGACAGTTCAAGTTCACGAAACATGAAGGTAATGTTAGTCAGATATGCTAGAAGGTAGTAAGTACCTACAGTCATCCAATTTAATTCAAAGGCCGACACACCACTTTGTCATCGTGATATTCATGTCATTTGATAAGCTTTGTTAAAGACCAATAAAATTAATTACTGTAATAAAATTTACGGTAGCCCAATAATCAAAAGCCTTGATTGTAAATCTCAACTATTCTTTAATAAAATAACATTATTTACTACCACCGGCAGGCGAAAATGTATTAGTTCTTAGGTAGAAACTTCTTTTTCTCCTCTCCAGGGTACATACATACATATATCCCTCCCGCACGTTTCACTATAAATTATATTCATTCGTCGTTTTCCGTCGGTATCCTACGACCATAACCAGTTCACAACAGTCCATCTTACAGTCGACCTGCGCTGTATCTCCTGGTCCGGGACTCTTCGAGAAACTTAACTCAGGCCTCTCCTCTCCTCCCTAATTTTAAGTGCTAATTTTATATAATTCTAGGCCCTAGCTTTAAAACATATCTGACGAAAGCTCTGGATAAAATCAACATGTAGAAATACGAACAATTTAGACCTTTTCATCACCATAATGCTACATACTAAATGGTCGCATCACGAGCCCATCACCACAATGAAGTTAATTATGAGTTCGGAGACCGTTAAATATTCCGTCCATAATTGCGAAGTATGATATACTGCAAGCTATGCCCGTTTAAACTAATTTGCATTGTAAATGTAGGCGTGAAATAAAAAGACAATTTCTAATTTAATGAATTCATAATGCAAACAGTTAAACATGAAGGGGAAAGTTTGTTAAATTCTTTGATTTGTACATGAATTATTTATCTAGGTCTCGCGGTGATACTTTTAGTGTGCAAGTAGTTCAGATAAAAGCGGCACTGGCACTAATGGTGCACTTCCACGCCACTTTAAAACTTACCCCTGTTTAATTAATTCAGCTGTACTAATAGAATAACTTCTGGCTGAGATCATTCACCCCGCGGTACAAGGCAGCTTTTCTTTATGACTCCTGGGTGGTAATGAAAGTGTTTTTTGTATAAAATTAAGTTTACTAATTATTTTGGGTGCGTACAAAATATCTAATTTCATATTAATAACGTTCACAAGATTTAATGTACGTTAGATTTAACAACAAATAGTATATATTTTATTGTTCATTATATCCAATGAACGTTATACAAAACGATTTTATACAACGTGAGCGTATAAATATATTATGAATATTATGTATGTACGTATGTAAATACTTGATTGTACATAAAACACAAAATAATACAAAAAGAAAACAACGAAACAATCATTATATGAGGTGTAGTCTACAATGTCTACATATATTTAGTATAATGAGAATACATTCGCTCGATAAAGTCTAATTTTTGTCGTTAAATCTAGTTTGACTTGAGTT